>NC_067458.1:8309381-8601881 GCF_025434085.1 Hippocampus zosterae
AAATATGTGTCTTTGTCCATCCTGAATCTATTCAGAAACAGATGTACTATACAGTATAGCACTAAAGAGTTACTTTGAGGGTTGCACTCGTTTGTTGTTAGCTAGCAGCTAGAGTTTTAACAATTTGCGTTACGTATTTGTGTCTTGACAGGGGGAGAAGAATGCAGGCTTTGACGTGCTTTACCACAACATGAAGCATGGCCAGCTGGCAACCAAGGAACTCGCTGAGTTTGTACGGGAGAGGTAAGGTTGGTGCGGATTTGTGAAAATCCATGAGGGAGGTTATGCCTGTGATCTCTGCACGCATGTACTTCGAGTGTTTGAGGGGATTCTGCCGGTGTTGTGCGAAATTGTTCAGCTGCCACTTGGATTTCATGCTTTTATCTTTCCAAGTTGTTCAAGATTGATGCCTTCCTGAAGCTGCTTTGTCGAAGATGGGAGCGTGAACACACTCTCAGCAACACTTACACAGTATATTATACGCTTTGCTTGACAAAGGTGATATCATAGTTACAGTTTGTCCTTGCTGCAGATTACTTACATTTACAGTGTTTCGAGTTTGAAACCAAATTGGAGATCAACCAGCATCTTTCAGCAGGTTGTGTTTGGCCTTATTTGTTCCACTTTTAACATTAATTCAGAAGTGATGTGCTCCCATGTCTTATTGAAGTTAATGGTTTATTATATTGGATCTACTCCAATTAACAGTTAGCTATGATAAAATTGGGAGCAGTGATGAGTTTCCTCATGCAGGGCGGACGGGCAGCATGCACTGTCACTGCGAGTGATAAAATCAGAGGCCCTGTTCTTGTTCCTTGGAAGAGACAATTCACTTCTCTGCAGAGACAGGCAACAAACCAGCTGTCCAAAATTGAAGAATGTGCGATCCTACAGGATGAGCGAGCATGTGGTGCTGATAAAATATAAGAGTACATCCATCTTCATCTACGTTCCCCGATGTCTGTGTTTATATTAAACTCAAAGTCCTCTGAAACAATTGTTTCCCCTTTATTAATATTGTTTCCTCATATCCCCTTGGGGTCTGCAGATTTGTTTTTAAAGTTTAATGCGCAGCCTTTCCACATTACCGGAGTCCATTAATATTTACAGCATAGCTGACAGTATATTAGCATTTACCAGTACCTAGCACTGACATTCTGTGAAATAAAATATGCATCCTCTTTAAAATATCAGGCCTTAATTATGATGTTGTGCGCCACTGCTTTTTGAGTTCGTCAATAAGGGACGGGAATGATTCCGATGCACCTTTGCACTACAGATGTGCAGAGTGTGTCGGGCTGAATTGTGCTGCTATGTTTAGGCTTCCATGACTATCTTTAAATAAGAGTCACTCTGTTATTCTGCTGATATTTTTTGTTTCTTCCAGAGCTGCCATCGAGGAAACCTACTCCAAATCCATGGGCAAACTGGCTAAAATGGCCAGCAATGGAAGCCCACAAGGGTGAGTGGTCACATGAAAATAAAGATTATCAATAAATAGTGTCAGTGGAAGTGTGTTGGTCCTTTATTATAAATAGTGCCATGGCACCGTATAAGTTATGGATGAGTACCATCTGCACAACCATCCAGCCAAATGTTCACAGTCGCTGCTTGCCCTTTTTTTGTTTCTTTCAGGTCTCTGCACTGTTTACATAATCCAAGCACTTATACCATCTTGTCATATATATTGTCATTCTTTTATGCAGGAGAACATTTGTCCATCCTTTCAAAGTGAAGGAGCAATCTTGCTATAATTAAACAATACTTATGTTGTGTATTTCAAAGGGGAAGGTGAGGGTCACTGTGGCCACATACTAGTTGTTACCATCTCAGGAAGTGGATGGATTTTAATTATGTGGTCCATATGTTCAAAAATGGACTCATTTCAATGTGGTGATCAAAAGTCAAGGCACTCTGACCAAAACAATATTACATGTAGCCTTTCTCATGAAAAGACAATTTGATTACTAGAAGCACTGGAATTTCTGAATTCCTTCTTATTTGCATTGTGTTTGTGTGTGTATGTGTGTGTTTTCCCCCAGGACGTTTGCACCAATGTGGGATGTGTTCAGGGTGTCTTCTGACAAACTGGCTCTCTGCCATCTTGAGCTCATGAGAAAGATGAATGATCTAATTCGAGACATAAACAAGTATGGGGATGAGCAGGTCAAAATTCATCGCAAGGTATATTGATTTGGGAACATTTTTTTCCTCATTGTAAAAAGAAGAGAAAGACATTGTAATATATTTTACCATATTTTTTGTGTGTATTATTCAGACAAAGGAGGAAATGGTGGGGACCGTTGAGGCTGTGCAGGCGCTGCAAGTTCAGAGCGGGCACCTTCAGAAGTCCAAAGAGGGTTACCATACCAAATGTTTAGAGCTGGAGCGGCTCAGGAAGGAGGGAGCCCCACAAAAGGAACAGGAAAAGGTTAGCTCCCACTTATTATTATTTTTTTTAAATCACTTGTAATTCTAAGTAATATGGCACTCAATCAATAAATAAATGTATGGCTCGCAACCAGTTCAGTGTGTTGTCTGCCTTTTGCCCTGAGTCAGGTGGGATAGGCTCCACAGCCTCCCGTGACCCGTTCAGGATAAGTGGATGTGTTGAAGATGGATGGATAACATTGATTTTGAAAAAATTCACAAATCAAGCTTTCCCCCCCCCCCCCCCATTAATTATAAAATGAGGTCATTTCTCCCTTACCAGGCGGAGCTAAAGTCGAAGAAAGCAGCGGAATCGTTTGCACTGTGCATTGAAAAGCACAATCGAGTGGGAGGAGAGTTTGAACAGAAGATGAACGAGTCTGCTCAGGTCAGCTCTGATTCCAAGATCTTTTTCATTTTTAATTTTTTTTTTTTTGTCCACCACCTTACATTTACAATTTATCTGTGCTTTTCAGTCCCAACCATAATCTTAACCTCCTGAATCATATAGTCTCTTGACATGTTAGTCAACGTTGTGCCACTGCCTTCCACCGAGAAATCAAAACTAAACCCATCTAATCATACATACTGCACTCTTGTTACCTTAATAACTACCTCCACACTGCCATGGTTACTGCTGCTCTCTCCATGGAGATAATCAACGCACCGTAATGACTGGCTCTTTCTTTTACATCTCAAATGCTTTTGAGAATCATTGTTTACAGTTATCTTTTGAAAAGCTTCTTGGAAAACCTTTAAGAATAAATCGAGCATCCGCAAATAACTCACTCACTAATGGAGTTTTCATCATATTGAGCAAAAATTAAGATTGTCACATATTAGTTCCTGGAAGTAAATGATCATTATACAGAGTGATTATTTATACTGCCTTCTGCTAAATATTAATGCCTGCATACATCGTTTTATATGTAAGTAGCTATTTTCGTGTGGATTTCTTTTTTTCATCTGTCTTTGTATTATAGTTCATATTTTTTTATAAGGTATTGTTTCGGCGGACTTTTGGATTAGTTTTATTAGATTTAATTGCCCACAGAAAGCATAGCCGTTTCCCATAGTGCTGTGAAAAACAATAAGTAACCTAATTGCAGACATTCGCACATTATATACGACATGCTGGCTAATGGAGATATTTCAACAGGTCTCAGTGGTAACACAAGAGTGAAAGTTAGAAGAATTTTCAAAATAAGATCTCAGTACTGTACATGCGGAATGAACTATTAAAGTGGAAAAAAGACTAATTGTGTGTCTGGATGGATATGTGTTTGTGTAGAGGTTTCAGGAAATTGAGGAGGCCCATTTGCAACAGATGAAACAGTTAATTAAAGGTTATTCCCACTCCATAGAAGATACTCATGTACAAGTTGGGCAGGTATGTTTGACGGCTCACTAAAAGACACATTTAGCCATGCATTATTTTGGGCTACTGGTAACATCTCGGCCCGAATATCACACCCATTTTCCCATAAATTGTTTGCATTTTTTGCAACAAAATGATCATTTTCCTTCTCTGCTGCAGGTACATGAGGAATTCAAGCAAAATGTAGAAAACATTGGCATCAATAACCTCATACAGAAATTTGCTGAACTGAAGGGAACCGGGAAGGAGAGGCCAGGTAATTAACTCACCCAGATAAAATGCATACTTTGCACGGAATTCAACTTGCAAGACTGAATTATTCTGTCATGTTCATAATGTAGACTAGGAAAATAAAGTGGGAGTAAATCCATATTTTGAGCTTCTGTTAACAAGTAGTTAAAATACAAGGACTTAAGCACTGAGTACAACACTGTATGAACTGTGCATGGCAAGGGCATACCAAATAAACGGACAAGTGCTTATGTGTGTGTGCTGCAGCTGTAGTTGGTTTTGAAGAGTACATAACAGCAACAGCACCTGAGGGTGGGAAGAAGAGTCGGGCAAAAGCCTTCAGGATCCCCGGACTGGGCAAGAGGGACAAGGAACCAGACTCCACGTAAGCACACAGAAATGAACGCACACACACAGACCGTGTCCTGATCTTTTGTGTTTGATGGGCTGCAGATTTTTTGTTGTTGACTTCAATTTACTTGACGTCATAATTAAAGCATATTGATGTTTGTTTTGCAGGGATTCTGCTGTGACAGAGATACCGGTCAGTATTCCACCTTGCTCACAGCCACCTCAGCAGTTGCTAGTGACAATAATATCAATCTCGTCTGCAAAAACTCTCGTTCTTTTATAGCAGTGATGGGCAACTCAAATGATGGTGGGGGCCACAATTTTTCATCAGAGTACTGTGCTGTCACAGAGCAAGACCATGCACTTCCTAACCAGATTCATGACAAAAATACTCTGTATTTTATATGCAGACAAAATGTCTTGATATAGTTCATGCCCAATGCATTGAAAAATCAAATAACCACATTCTGTGATTTTTTTTTTTTTCCCCCTGAGTGCCTAAAAACTTGCATTCAAGGGTGGCACAAAACTTATGAACAGCAAACCAACATTAGGTGCAAGAACTCATGTTGTGCAATTTTTCACAAAACCCAACTAACTCACAATTGTATTATTCACACTCTGCTTGTCCTCCATTGCATTCCAAATCCACTTTAAATTATTCGGCCTATTCACCTTGCAGTATAGGGTCGTGTAAGAACAGCACATCTAAAGCCACCGCCATATCAAAAGACTTGGAAGATTTGGAAAAGAACCTTGGAAAACTGTCATTCCACACCTGCTCACAATTAAACGCAAGTTAGAGTTTTTAGTCACATTAGAGTCTCAGACTGAGATATTACAAAAACTGTGAATTTTGCAGGGTCACTTTTTTTTTTTACAAAACTATAACTACCGGTATATTGTTGAGGAACTTTTTTTTTCCCCCACAATGCAAATTTTTCTCCTCATGCTCTGTGGGGTTTTTGACGGTGTGTCCACTTCATCCATGCTGCTCTCGTGCTTATTTGCAGTTTCCTGTTTCCAGTTTGGTGAAAGCTCATCCATCAGTTGTTGGTGTAAAACACTGTTAATTTCCCCAGTGTGGGACAGATAAAGTATATCTTAATCTTAATCTTGGTTGTGCCACGTCACTTGAAGGATTTTCAGTTCTTCGTATGAAGTGGCATCCTAAACACCAACAGCTAAAGAAGCAACTTTCAGGACAGGGGTGTCCAAACTTTTTGCCAAGGGGGCCAGATTTTATGTGGTAAAATGTCGGGGGGCCGACCTTGGCTGACATTCTTTACATTGAACAACAATATTGTTCAACAAATTTTAGTAAGCCAGTCTGTTTCACATTTCCATTTTTATTTTAATTTCAACAATCTTAAGAATTTCTTTTGGTTCATTTGAAACAGGAATTTGAAATATGACATATGAGTCAATATAAACACGGAGTGATGTCTTGTTAACTCGTGAGTGATGCCCTCTAGTGTCTAAATGCTATTACTCATTTAGTGAATGCTACTACTCATTTAGCCACTAGAGGGAAGCAGTACTCTATGAAACATCACTCGCCAGTCTACGAGACCTCAGTCAATGCAACACGTGTTCCATTGCGCCCAACCTGCGGGCCAGACGGCACTGATTTTATGACGGGGGCCGAGGGCCGGATGAAATTCGACAGCGGGCCGGATTTGGCCCGCGGGCCGGACTTTGGACATGCCTGTTTTAGGATCATTAGTTTGAAATGATTATTTTGTCGATGACCTAGACAAATAGGTTAATGGCAAAACGTGTGTTTTTAAAGTCACGGAACCCTAACAATAACAAGATCGAACTTGGTTTGTCATTACAAATCCCACAGATGGATAAACTAATGTCACAGTTGAAGCTCGCAATAGGAACTCTGGTTTGGGACTAGTAAAAAATTAATTAATTTAAAAAGGCCATTGTGAACATTTAAGTACAGGTAGATAACGTAAGTAGGGTTGAGGAGGGGGTATGTGAAAACTATCTGAACTGTTTGTTTCGACTGTGGCATTTCCATTCACAGTCATACACCCCCCACACCTTCTGATTAATAACGAGGTGAAGTGATGTGCACTTGAAAGTAGCTCCCTTGCACCTAAACACAGACGCCAAAGACAGAATGCCAAAAAAGTAAAGCAATGTGTAGCTACTCGTCAATACTGGAAAGTAAAAAGATGCAGACACATTGCGATTTGAGACTCACTTGTGACTTCCACATATGTGACTTAATCCCACCTTTGCTTGGTTCTATTTTTTATCAAACTGTCCTAAAGTATCAATGAATTGTGTTTTGCAGAATTCACCCTTTGATGTTGATGAAGAAGGATTTGTCATCCGAGCTGACAGCAATCAAAATGATATCCTTTTTCCTGCTCAAAACACTACTGTCATTTGGACACACAATGAACTAATGATAATAGATTTTTATTATTGTATTTTATTTTATGTTTTTTTTCTTTTTAAATTACAAATTTGTTTTGGGGCCAAGAGAGACAATAATTACTTTTGTGAATTCTGGGAGCATAACATTTTCTGCAAAAGCGTCACCAAATGTGCAGTTTGACAAAAATCTATATCCATTTTTCAATTTTAGGATTTTTTTTTCAGTTTCTTCTTTAAAAGATGAGATAAGAGTTTTAGAGTTACTCGCTTTTTATTTTCATAGTAATGTATATATATAGGTGTCGCAGTGATAAAATTGTTACGACATCGGCCTCACGGTGCAGAGGTTGTGCGTTCAAATCCGAGCTGGTGACCAGTTTAGGGTGTAGCTTAAATCTTGCCCCAAGTCAGCTGGGATCTCCAGCTTACCCGTAGCCATCGTGAGGATAATCAGTACAGAGAATGGACGGATGATGAATATGAGGGTAATAGACAGTATTAATTGGGAGTAGTTTATTCATGGATTTCTTTGCTATCCCGGCATACACATACAGGGTATCACACTTTGTGCTTTCTATTACTTTTTGGCAGCATGCTACCGTTGTTACCAAGTATGCCTCTTCTTCGGTAAAGTGTTCGAATGTTGGCTCCAGCCTTTTTGTATTTGCCTGATCTCCTCAGATACACGTGGACACAATTGTTTGTACCCCTCTGTAAATGAGGGAAAAATAATAATCATAAAAGAAAAAATTGTAGATAACATTAACCATTGAAAATTACATGTTTCTTTTGAATTGTAGTTAAAACGAATAATTTAAAAAAACAACATAAAACAATACTGGACAAAAATGACGGTACCCTTGACTGAAGATTTTATTGCATAACACAATCACTGCAATCAAACAAATTTTCAAAGTAGGAATTTTGGCCCTCTTTTCATGAATAAACTGCTCCAGTCGTTTCAAGTTTGAAGGGTACTTTTTCCACACGGCATATTTCACACGCTTCACATCCTTCCACAGATGTTCATTCGGATTTAGATCAGGGCTCCTAAAAGGCTACCAGTACTTCAGAACAGTCCCATTTTTTTGCTCTTCGCCATGCTTGGGTGTTTTTAGCTATGATTTAAAATGAGACCAAACTTTTTGACACCGGGCAGCATATTTCTCTCTAGAATGCCTTGATTGTCTTGAGATTTCATTGTACCCTGCACAGATTTATGTAACGCACCCTTGTGCCAGATGCAACAAAGCAGCCCCAGAACATAACACAGCCTCCTTCATGTTTCACAGTAGGGACAGTGTTCTATTCTTGGTATGCTTCATTTATGTGTCTGGGAATGTACACCTGATGTGCGTTGCCAGAGAGTTCCAGTTTTATCTTGTCAATCCGTTGGACATTAATCCAGAAGATTTGTAGTTTAGTAATATGTAATTTGGCAATTTTATTGTTATTTATTTTCAACAGTGGTGTCCTCCTTGATCGTCTCCCATGACGGGTGGTGCGATCTGCTACTGATGTACCTTGACCTTGGAGTTCACCTTTAATTTCTTTGGAAGTTTTTCTGGGCTCTTTTATTGTGATTTGTAATAGCCGTTTCTTCAATTTATCATCAGTTCTCCTCCTAGAGCCACATCCCGCAAGGGTTGGCTGCAGTCCCGTAGATCTGAAATTTCTGAATAATATGCGCATCTATAGTAGCAGAAACATCAGGTTGCTTAAAGATGGTCTAATAACATTTTCCCTGTCGAGTGCTTGTCGATAGTTTTATTTTTCTAATCTTCTGAGACAACAAGTTTGAAGACACCAGCAATGCTAATTAGATGACACACCTTGGTTGAATTTGTGCCTATTGCCTTTCTAGGGGTATCATCATTTTTGTCTAGGCCTATTTCATGAGGGTTTTTTAAAATTCTTTTGAGCCACAATTGAAAAGTAATGTCTTTCATTGATGAATTTTCCATTTGATTATAATTTCTTTTGTTGCTGTTGTTATTACTATAATGTTTCTTTCATGAACAGGGGCAGGGGGTACCAACAATTTTGTTCAAGTGTATTTGCGTAGGTTTTCTACGGATACCAACATCCCTAATTTGCATTAAAATAAACATCACAATACAGGATTCGGTCTCGCATACAAATCATTTCAGTCAAACTAATAAATAGTATCCCATGTGTCTTCGAGATTACACACGCATGACTCTCACATCACACACAGATGACAAGCAGTTTTCACTGAATGAGACCTCATGTGACTGAGCACACTGAAATGCTCAATAGAAACATCTCAAATGGAGTGCAATTAGAGGTAAGGATGTTTAAACAAACGGTGACATTAATGGCCTCATTGACTATTGAGGGAGACAATTGCTTAAATCTATATTCGAATTAACTCAAATGAATGTGTGCATTATTACCGTCATTCAATCTATATGAGAAATTCAAGACGAACTGCTTCACACCAACATGTGCACTAAAACTGACTCATGCCCCTGCGTCACTTTTTATCATTGCTAACGCTACCTTGTCCTGACAGCCTCAAGATAACAAATGCCGTCTTTGTCACTGCCCTCTTTTTCCTCATTAGACGCAGTACAACGTCATATGACAATGAGTGAAAACAGCGACAGGAAGTGGTTGGTACGTTGAAAAAAAAACAATCAATCTCTGACACATTCTCTAATGTGCTCTTGTCTCTGTTTGTGTCTGTTTTATGAACTTTCTGTATTCCTTCTTTATGTTCCAAGAATCTAATTTATCTCTTCTCTCTAAGGACCCTGAACGTGCGCTGTAAAAACGACAAGTTTTCTTTGATTGTAATATGCTCACCGGTTAGTGTACCCTGTGGATGCTATCAGATTATTATTATTGTTAATATTTTTACATTACCTGCACCAAACAGCATCACGGCATGTGCTATGAGGCTTTTCCTTGACTCTTTCTTGTCACGTTGCTCTAAAGAGAAGGACACAAATTTCTACTCCAGTGACTCAGATTTTGATGATGATGAACCCAAGAAGTTCCAAATCCAGATCAGACCCGTGGTCAACAGCAACCGCAGCTGTGCCGCTGCTTGTGAGAAGGAGCTGAAAGCTACTGTTGGAACTCTAACCCTGCCACCTAACAGAGGGGTAGAGTATGCATTCGTGGTCTTGAAGGATTTTTATGCCTTTGAATAAGAGAATGAGCCTAAAAATGACAAAAATAAATAAATACAATTCAAAACCTTGCAAAATGTTAAAATAGGTTTGTTTTTATGTCTGACAACAGTATAAGCACTTGTCTTCTTGTCTTACAGGGAAATGTCAAAAGGCATCTTTCTCGTAAGTTGTTTTTTTATACTGTCCCATCATCCCTGAGGAAAACGTGAACCTTTTAAAATACTAGTAATAATTATATAACCCAAACCCTCTCCAACAATTTTAGAACAGGGAAGCCAGCCTTTTTTTTATGCGATCGCTTGAAAAGATTTTGGTTTGAGGTCAACATTTCAGACTTTAATTCTCGCCATTTACATTTGGATTGAGTTATATTAAAGAGATTAGCATTATTTATAATGAGACACAACTTCTTTTGGTGAGAAATGGTATTGTACAGAAACATTTCAAAATTCGATAAAGTGGTAAAGACTGAATTCAGCTCACCACTGTAAATAAATTAAATGGTAAGTAAAATAATCAACCTCACTGAATGCCCAATGTGAAGCAATTTTTTTCCTTCCCAAATTGCAGCCTTTTACGATTTGAAATTTTAATTCTGCTTATAGATTGCGATGCCGATTTTAATTGAATTGTTCAACGCTGAAGATCCTGTCTTCTATGTTGTGTAGCTGATCCAGATGAAAATAATCTGGAAATAATACATAAAAGCTAATACATTGGTGTCTTTTCTCATGTTAATCTTTTGATAAATCAGATGTTTGCAGTCTTATGAAAAAAAGGAAATTTAACTCGCTGTTCCAATGTATTTGGAGGGGAGTGTGTGTCAAAGGTTAGATAACGCAGTCCCGCAAACTTGCATGATTCTGAATGTGTCTTGACAGGAAACTCGAGTACAGGTGGGCGTACGGATGATGAAGGCACTTCCCCTAAAGGTTTTTTTTTCTTTTATCTGTTTCTCTGTTATGTATTTTGTTGTCAGCTTTCTCCACCAGGCCAAAGAAAAAAAATCGTGTCGAAATTCAGAACAGCAAAATTATTTTACTCCGTTAAATTTCTGTCTATGTATCTTATGTATTTGTACAATGTTGTTGTAAAACTACCACTTTCCATATTTTATATACTCTTTCACCGACTGTCAGAAAAAGAGGACTGTATTTTGTGTTAGTTGTACTCTAAATCTCATCAAGCATGACTGTGGCGATGAGTTTTAGGAGCCAACTGGCTGACCTTGCACGGACCACCTTCGAATAGTCACAGCCGCCTTCTGCTCTCGTGCCGCAATGTAATATATTTGCTAAGCAACATTATGGCTGCCAACGGCTTTGACTGCAGTTTGGGATTTCATGAAGCTGCTACACTCCAGTAGCAGCGAGGCGTTCATTTAAATCAAGAGGTGACGAGATCAATGATAAAGCAACGTTGACAATCATGACGGAGGGAATGGCTCCGGTTGGGGATTAGTGATGTGGCGAATTGCTTGTTTTTCTTTCACGGATAACGCCAATCGTTGTTCCTGATTGTCTTCTCTTTGAATTCTTGTCATCCCCTCCATACTCTATAGTTTTTTGCTGCTGAGTCACATAGTGTGTTCTATTTATAGATGGTGACCAGGAGGGCCTGCGCAGGTCAACTTCCAGTCCTGATCACAGCAGGTGAGATTTTCTGCCCCTTTTATCGTCACATTGTGTGGACGTGCACAAAACTGGAGAAGTTGTTTGCTGTCCACTGAAAATGACACAACAGTACCGAAGGTCCCATCTGGTGAACCTCACAGCCCAGAAAACAGGTTTGCCGTGACGATTGTTACCTGAGCCCCAAGCAACTGTGATGTCATTTTCAGTAGACAGCAATGGATGGATACAAATCGGTGAATATTTCTGCTTCATTCTTATTCCACAAGTGCAATATTAATTAGAATCCCGTTGTTTAGAATAGACTATATTATTGAAAAGAGAATTTTGACTTTCAGGACATTTCAGAGTCTTAATCTTTTAAACCAATATCAACGACTGCTTGAATTATTTTCTTCATAATAGGTTGAGTTCTACCGCGTCCGGTTCCGAGAGTCTCTTTGGACCACCTCTTGAAACAGCTTTTAAGTTCAAAAGCTTTAGTGGTCGGGAGCACCTCCAAGAACAGAGATCCTTTGGTGCTTCTGAATGTAAGAGTAACAATAAACAGATTTGGTATTTTACTTGGAAGACTCTTTCCATTGTTGTCCAACTGCTGTATTTTTACACGTCAGATGCTGCCTTCTCATCAGACTCTTCCTCGCCTGAGAACATAGAGGACTCCGGTTTAGACTCACCGTCCCTTCAGCCACTTGGCCCCTCCCCCGAGCCCATGGGCTGGGCGGCGTGGCCTCCGGTTTCACAAGTCATAGAACAGCCACAGACACGAGGCCAATCGGTTGACCAATTCCTCTCAGTCTTCCGTGACCCCTCCCCTGCTCAAAGTCCTCATCCGCAGGATGACCATGTGAGCGGCTGGTCCATGGGCTCCTCCCGTTCCTCTCGACTCCCATCAGACATGGAATCCTCTTCCTGCACGCGCTTTCCCGCTTCCCAGCAGTCTTTCCCCTCTTCTCAGATGGAATCAACGGTGTGGAACTGCAGACGTCTTCCCGATGATTCCTTCTTTGCTACTTCTGACAGGAAGATGACACAGGAGACCTTAAACTTAGCTGACGCCTGGCCACGCCAGCGTTCACGCCCACCCAAGGAAGGACGAGGGACAGGGGTGCAGTGGGACCCGTTCTCCATCCCTGGCGCTGACACCGCGACGCTCCCACCCCCTTCATCCTCCTCTTCCTCATCCGCCTCATCGAATCGTAAAAACAGAGACAGAAAACGAGACCGAAGCCTTCCGCCGCCGGTTTCTTCTGATGACCCGTTTGCAATCACCATGATTGGCAGTCCCACCCACCAGTCATCACTGACCGCAGCAGGAGGAATAATTCCACGTAGCAGTAGTAGCGGCACCAACAACAATAGGCTCGCATTTGATAAAGTCCCAGGATCTTTTGCTCAAGCCCAGCCAAAGAAAGATCTTGTGCATTGGAATTCTGTACATAACCCGTTTAGCGAGGGCTCCTCTGGACAGGCAGGACAGCCAAGCAGTTCCAAACCAAGTGACGGAGATTTAGGAAAGGGAGATTCTGTAGGAGAGAGAAGAAAACAACGATCATCAGAGAGCGAACCTCGCAGAAACGCTCCCCCCCTCACGAGACATTCTGGCCCTCAGGAGGATCTTTGTTTCTCCACGGACAAAGACCAAGACTGTCTGGACATCAGCACCCCGCTGCCATGCAGTAGCGTCTCTCAGAAGGGTGAGGACTTCCTTTACCTTTATCAAGTCACATCACTTCCAGTGACATTTAATCAAAACCACACTATTTTTACTGTGAAAAAGGACCGGCCGTTTTCAACAAACATGTACTCCTGTTTCAATGTATGATTGAGACCAAAAACCCTCTGCGTGTCTGTAAGGTACCAAACACAACTTTCAACACGAATCGGCTGGCGTGGTCACGGCTGCGCTATCCAGGTCAAACAGGACCAAGAGGAGTTCAGGTCGACTCGGCGGCACTGACAGGGTAAGTGTGCTGCTTCTTTTGTCAATAGAATACACTCTTTAGTTTGCCTGTTGTTTATTTGAAATGGGTAATTCAGGTTACTCTAAGATTGAAGAAAATTGTCTTTTTTATGACTTCTCTCTTTCTATTGGTTGGGAGGAAGTGGTAAAACACTGAGCTAAAGCTATGTACACCTACACAAACTGGTGAAGAGCTGGATTAAACATTCAGATTTGATAAAGATACGAATGAAACTCTTCATATTGTCCTTGAGGTGTACAGGAAACAAGTCAAGTACAACTTTATTGTCAAATGTGCTGTATGTGCAACATACAACAATGTTCATGATTGCCGTTGTCCATCCAACAGATTTGTATTGGATCTCCTTACACTGTTGCAGGCCCAATGTGGCTCATTGAAATCCGGCTAATGTGAATCCTTTCTTGTCCTCTCGTCTCAGTCACGGTCGCTGTGCTCCTCGCCTTTGCCAGAGCCCAGCCCCTCCCTCACCTCCTCATCGTCCTCCAGCCCCAGTGAATGGGGGCCTCAATTCAGGGACATTGAATGGGGAGGTCAGAACCGTGTCCCCAGCCCTGCCAGGGTGGGACAAGCCTCGCCTTTGCCCTACCAGCTCCAGGAACACCCACCAAGACAATGTAAGAAGTTTTAACTCCTGCTGCTGGTTCATTTAGAGCACTGGTGTCAAACTCAAGGCCTGGGGGGCCAGATTTGGCCCGCCACGACATTTTATGTGGCCCACAAAAGCAAATCAAGCATGTCAAATTCCATAATGCTTGCTAAAGTCTGAACCATAATTCCAAATTGTCATATGTAATCCACAATAACAGTCATTATTCTTGACTTCTGATTTTAAAACTAGCTTTTCATCAATTTGTTGAATGCTGTGCATGTAATATGTGGAGGTGATTAAACATGTACTGTATATAGCTTCCCAAATTCAGAACAGCCCTCCAAGGCAAACCGTAACTACAATGTGGCCCACAACAAAAATGAGTTTGACACCCCTGATTTAGATCATAGAAATAAATTCTTCACCAAGATGGCAGCATCAAGATGGACTTGACTATTCAGGCGGGTGGCAAAAATTTAGAATATTGAGGAAAAGTCAAATTTTTAAAAAGAACTTGTTTCCAAGAGGATAATAATTATTATATTAATAATTTATATAATTATAATACAATAATAATTTATTATATTACTTCACCACACACACAACATATTTCAAGCATTCAATTGTTTCACTTTTTATGATGATGGCAGAAAGACACACACCAAAAAATCCACCTTTTCACAAAATTGGAATATTTCATAAAACCAACGAGAAAGGACACAGAATTGTGGGGCTTCTGAAAAGTGTATTAAATTAATATGCGCTCAGTATTTTGTTGAACCTCATTTTGCAGTAATGACAGCAGCAAGATGGCATGGCATGGAGGCCATCAGCCTTTTTCACAATTTCAGGTGTTATTGGAGCCCAAACTCTTTTGATATTATTTGATATAGTCTGCATTTAGGAGTTTCTGTTCCCTCACCTTCCTCTTGACAGTTCCCCTTCGATTTTCAATGTGGTTAAAGTTAGGCGAGTTTGCTGGCCAATCGAGTAATGTTTTTCCCTGGCGACACAAACGGGTATTGGTTGTTTGAGCTCTGTGGGCAGGTGCCAAATCCTGTCGAAAAATAAATTCATTGTGTCCAAAAGGAGTGTCGGCAGCGGGAAGCATGAAGTGCTCTAAAATTTCCTGGGAGACAGCTGAGTTGACGGTGGACCTTTCCTACCTTTGGAAAACTTCATGCTGCACTTTGAGCAGTTTGACTTGTGTGCGTCTTTGCGAAATTGACTCTTTCATCGGAACGGGCGACTTTGGTTTCTGGCGTGACACATGGACTTGTACATCTGAGTATGTGGTAGTTCTTGGTGCATTGTCACCATCCTCAGCCCACTCCTTTTGAAGCGCCCCAGATTTCGGAATCACCTTTGCTTGACGATCCTCTCAAGGCTAAGGTCATCCCTGTCACTTGCGCATCTTTTGCTGCCACATTTTCCCCTTCCGCTCAAGCACTCTGTTGTACTCATGTACTTTGATACACTGATCCATGAGTGTCCAAATTCTTTTTGAGACCTTTTCTCCTTATGGAGGATGTCAATGATGGCTTTCTGCATGCCCGTCAAGTCAACAGTCTTCCCCATGATTCTGAAGCCTACTAAACCAGAATGAGACCGTTTAAAGGCTGAAAAAAACCTCTGCATTTGTTTTGCGTAAACTGTTCAACAAGTTTGGGACACAGATAGCCTACAAAGTTGAACTTTGTGCTTTTTTAAAAAAAAATATTTGTGTCTTTCTGCTATAATCATCAAAATGGAGACAAATAGAGGCTTGAAATATTTCACTCTGTGTGATGGTGAAGTAATGTAACACAAGTATCACTTTCTAAACCAAATTATTAAAATAAATGGACTTTCCCTCGATATTCTAATTTTCTGACGCCCACCTGTATTCACAGTAGTCTTCATCTTCATTTACACTGAGTAAAATATGATGCAGTGGATCAGTGAGCAAGAACAAAAGACAAAACCCCTCATGTAAGGAATAATAACTTTTTTTAATACGTTCCAAATTTTTATTTGGATACTAAAAATTTGCAATTGAGCTTTGTTATTCTGTACACAGACACAACACCACTCATGGGGAAGTTATTTTGCAAAAGGCTTTTCAAAGTCCTTGATGAGCCTTTTTTTTCTTTTACTACAATTATTGTTTGATGTTACTTACTTATTGCTGCCTCTTCACTGACATGTTTCTTAGGTAGTGTCCTGCTGCTCACAAAAAACACCAAACACACGGCACGCGATGTAAACAAATGGAAATCATGTTATTAAATTGCCTCTGTGGGGATGGTGTGTAGTCGGCCTTGATGCTGCCGAGGATGGGTTGCAGCAAAACTTTAATTTGAACCTGTCACAGTGTTGGGAACAAAATTTGAACGAAAGCATCTCATAAATTTATAGCATGTACTTTTGTTAGTAGGGACTATACATATTTGAGCGGGAAAAATTATGAATAAATTACTACATCCTTTTTAGTAAGACGTACATTCCGTGTGTCCTAAACATGCTTCACGCTGAATGTGGTTGTTTCAAGTGCACCTCTCCCGAGGCCCCAGTCCTCTTTCCCTCAGCAACCAAGAAGCTTGGCCTGTGGCAGCGGCCATCACCGAGTACATCAACGCTTACTTCAAGGGCGGACAACACAATCAGTGAGCTCAATGTCGCTTCCTTTGAAAATGATGTCAATTATGACAATAACGAATGAAACATGTGCTTCCTCAAGGTGTCTTGTGAAGATCACAGGCGACCTGACCATGTCCTTCCCAGCAGGCATCACCCGCATTTTCACAGCAAGCCCCAACGTCCCTGTGCTCAGCTTCAGATTGGTCAACATTTCCAGAATAGACCACTTCTTACCCAATCAGAAGCTTCTCTTCAGGTCATTTGGTGGTTTTATTTATTTATGTATATGTTTGTTTATTTATTTCAATTACTGTATTTTCCAGACAGACTCTACTTTGTTCACACGATTTGAACCCAGTCGCTTAAACAGTGATGTGGCTAATTTATGGAATTGTTTTTGTAATTTTTGTAATTTTTTTTCCAGAAATAAATATTGCATTTTTGGACTGATAGTGGGGGCAGGCTATAGTGTACTGTAACAAAAAAAAAAAACATAATAAACGGATATGCGGCTTCCCGAGAACAAAGGCGTGTCCCATGTGCCAGAGGGGATTTGTCTCACAACAGGAAGCGGCTACAGCACAGAGATTTAGCCCGGGTGCAACCGAGGTGTGGCCTGATTTGAGACCAAGCGACCTTTTTTGTGCAAATCCACTCTCAGGCCATCGTGATTGTCTGTGAGCAATGAAAATTAGGACAGGCCAAACCGTTTGTAAGATAAGAAAACTTTTCTTTACACAAAAAATGTGTCTGAACACCAGAAATCCCAATCAATTTTATTATTAATCGGATAAAACTTCATTTTTTGAGTGTGGCTAACTGCAAATTGGGGGACTGGATAATACAGAAGTACAAAGAAAAAAACTGCAAACTTTGAAGTGTGGTTTTGGAGGGTGTGTGCGGGGTGTGGGCAAAGTATGCAACATATTTCAGTGTAAATATTGCATGTTACAACATGGACATCTGTGGATTATGGATAAGTATTACCTCTAATGTGCATTTTTTTTTCTAATTTAAACTTAATGTTTGCGGCTCATATTCGGATATGCTTAATATCAGTCCGTAAATGACCAAAGTCCAGGCATTCTGTTGTATCACGCAGCTCAGAACGATTGGTCTCTATCTGCACACAGTGATCCGTCTCAGAGCGACCCGGATGCCCGAGACTTCTGGTTCAACATGCAGGCCCTGCAGGTCTACTTGCAGCGGGAAGCTGAAATCAACCCCCAGGCCTCTTACTACAACATTGGACTGCTCAAGTATCAGGTCACTATCAACACTCTCGTATTCCAGTTCTTGCCGCTTCACACTGTGGTTAACAATGATATTGTCCTCTAAACTGTGACTGATCCTGGACATCTAAAACTGAGAAGAGACGAGTGACTGGCGATCTACTACCATTTAAAACAGTCTCTTGCTGTTCATATCATCTCATAGTATTTTGTAACTCTGCAGAAGTAATGTTAAGGACCTGTTCGGAATCAGAATTCACCAAAATGCTTTTGTTGTTCCTGTGCGCGCAGATGTCATCTCAGGACCCGGCCCGTGCTCCTCTTTTGCTGTCGGCCGAGTGCCAGCGCAGTGGCACAGTGACCCGGGTGTCCCTGGACTACCATTGCTGTCCCGTCACGGCGCCGTTCACTCAGCTCACCGCCGTCCAAGTGCTGCTGCAATTGGACCACACCGCGGCCGACCTGCAGTGTCAGCCACCCGCCTCCTGGTGAGCCAACACCACCACCGGGGATTTAGAAATGAGAGACAAATTCTACCTGAGTCTGTCACTCAGATGCCATGCGCGCATTACTGTCACACGCAGACACACTGGAAGATGTTCAACAACAGAAAAAAAAAAAAAAAAAAAACATCATTGAATTATGAATGCTCGGAAAAAAAGGCACTTGTTTTTTTTTACTAAAATAAGGTTTTGTATTGCCGTCCAATAATTCAAATTGTGTCAAAGAATTTGTGGCAGTTCCAGGTTCTTATGTGGCCCCTTGATAAATTAATAAGCCACCCTGATCTAAAATGTGGCCATTGAGTAAAATAATGTTTACTTTCATGGCTAAATGTTTTTTTTTTTTTCATTTGTCACACCACGTAATTGGTAAATTGATTTATTTTACTTTTAAGAGATTAGTAAAATTTACATTTCCAATTTGGGATTATTTTATTCCACAATTCCAAATAGAACAAATCTAAATAAAAATAGCAAAACCTATGATTATTAGACATATTTAACTTTTTATTTCTCAGCTCATTAAAATTGAGTTAGCCCATCTGCCCATTTAAAAATTAATTTTGTTTCTTCGAGTGGTGAGAGAGCATGAGAGCAGAATTCAATCTCTGGGATTACGACGACATTCTCTGATGGGCCCTACAACCTTTGAATGATTGCTGTCTTTTGGCAGTTGAGTTTTTGTTCCGCATCTACATGAGCCTCTCAAGGAAAGACCACTTTGATTTAAATGTAGCCTTGAAAGCACCAGGAAGCTCTCAGTCGGTCTCATCAATTGATGGTCCTTGGTTCACATTCAGAGTATTAAAAATGAATTATTGGAGTTGCCAAGATGGCTGTCAGGGAGTAGGACGCACGGCTGCAGAGCTCCTCGATCACTTCGAGCAACGCCGTACTTTATTAGTATTTTGACGAGTTTTATTTATATTTAAAGGCGTTAACGAAATGCCTAAAGCACACAAAAAGTCGGTTTCACGGTTTGAAATAACCCACTCGGACGGGGAGGATCGCGCCGCAAGCGACATTGACGGCCGGCCCGAACCCGGGGAGCCATTGGCTAATGAGGCTACAGCTAACCTATCAACGATCCTGCAAGAATTAAGGGAATTCCGGCGTGAAAGCGCCAATACACTCACCGAAATCAAGGACGAAATTAAGACGACTAACAACAGAATAGACGACGTCGAAACGAGGATCTCAGAGACAGAAGAAAGAGTGCTGGGGCTGGAAGAGGCTATGAGGGAGCTGCTACAGCTACAAGCTACAATGCAAGATAAGATAACTGATCAAGAGGGACGTGCAAGACGGGACAATATAAGAATTTATGGAGTTGAGGAGGGGGCTGAGACCAACTCGGCAACGATGATAGCGTTTATAGAACATCTCTTTAAAGAAAAGCTCGAGCTTTCTCCCTCCACCGATCTGAAGATTGAGCGGGCGCATCGAGCGCTAGGCCGTAAACCCCCCGCCGATTCTCCCCCGAGGTCAATAATAGTAAAATTCGCCAGCAATACAATGAAGGAGGAGGTCCTGCGTAATGTTTGGCACTAGAAGGGATTTCTGTACAAAGAGAAGAGAGTTTTTGTCGACCACGACTATGCTCCAGAGACCCTGAGGAAACGCCGGGAATACGCAGAGGCGAAGAAGGTGCTGCAGGAGAAAGGGGATACGATTTCAGACTCCGTTTCCAGCGAGGATGAGAATATTCTACGAGGGGGAAACGTGCCTTTACAACTCAGCACAGGAGGCCACTTCCGACATGCTGAAGAGGGGTTTTCCTGTGGCTGTATACAAACCTCCTACCACCTGGATTGACAAATTTAAGAACAGACTGTGGCATCGGCCCGCGAGCGGTGTGGAACAACAGCTGGAAGCTCCACGTGAGGGTTTCAAGAAAAAACTGGCCGCATACAGGAGAGTGGACAATGAAAATTGTTGAAGCCTGACAAGGTGACGAGATTTTCCACTGTGGAACAACTAAGGGTTAGTTGAATTGAACAGTATTTGGGTTCATGTGTGAATATGCTGGGGTATGGGTGTAAGCATGCGTGTGTTGGTGTATACGCGAACAGGCGTACGATTGAGCAGTTAGTTATGTATGATTTCACAGGGGTGTGCGTGAGTAAGTGTATTAGTAAGCACTGTAGGAACATGTGGAAAGGTATGTAGGGAAATAGGTATGCTCGAGTGTGTGTGGGTGTGCGTACGTATATGTGAAATGCAACTAGGTGGTTATGCTTTAGAGTATACGTGAGTCAATGAGTATGTATGCCTGTTCGTGTGTGTATGTCTGTGTGCATGGATGTATACATAAATATGATCGGGGATGCTTGGACTCCTATGCATAAATGTGCGTGGGGGAGCGACGATTAACGGAGGGCCCTCTACAAGGGAACTGTAGTGGAGGCTTCCCCTCCGAGCCAGCAGAAGATCCTGGCTCTTTGGGGGTCAAATTTGAGACCTCGCAGCGGAGTGTTTACTCGGCGGAACTTTCGCACGTTACTGAGTTTGTTCTTCTCAGGTCTTGTTCTATTTTTATTTTCTTCTTTTTCTTTTTCTTCATTAACATGTCAGAGTTCGAGTGGAAAATGGGTCATTTAAGCAATAGGCGTTGTTTACTTTTTGATGCAAAGTCACAAAAAGCCACTTAGGTTCGCTTCATACAATGTGAAAGGTATCCTAAATCCTATCAAGAGAAGCAAAATTCTGGGCAAAATGGCGAAAGACAAGATAGACATAATGTTTCTGCAAGAAACCCACCTAACTGACTTGGAACATTTGAAACTCAGGGACAGGGATTTAAGCAGGTGTTTTCAGCCTCCTACGAGAAAGGACATAGGAGGGGGGTGGCTACTGTTATTTCCACTAAAGTAATATTCGAGTTGCAGTCAGAAATTAAAGACAAAGAAGGGAGGTACACTATGATTGTGGGTAAAATGGAGGGATCTGTTGTGACCCTTATAAATGTTTATGCTCCACCTGGGGCATCTTGGGGGTTCTATCGACATATTTTTGACTTAATGATAACTAAGGCCCAAGGATTGGTCATATGTGGTGGTGACTTCAATATAAGATTGGATTTTAAAATGGACGTGTCACGAACATCACAGCAGCACAATAACCCAGTGGCTGAGAAAGTGGGAAAGATAATGAAGGAGATGGGCATATGTGATGTGTGGAGAGAGCTTAACCCCACTACCAGAGATTACACTTTTTACTCAGCGCCACATAATACTTATTCAAGGATTGATTACTTTTTCATGTACAATAAAGATCTCGGCCTTATAAGGATATGTAAAATTGGAATAATGGACCTATCAGACCATAGCCCAGTTTATTTAGATCTGCAAGTAAAATATAATAGAGGTCCATGGGCATGGAGGCTTAACTTAAATGCACTTAAGGGAAAGACGAGGGAGGAAATAAAAGAGGATCTCACTATTTTTGTCAGAAGATGACAACGGAGCGGTGTCCCCAATTATGGTGTGGGATGCAGGCAAGGCAGTTTTGAGAGGGAAAATTATTGCAAAATTGCCTTCGCAAAAGAAATCCAGACTGGAGAAACTGAAGAAACTCGAATACTCATTGCAGCAATGAGAGAGACAACACAAAAAAAAACGTTCAATCGGAGGTGGACCAAAAAATTAAGGCAGTTAAAAATCAGATATAAGATATCTACGATCTAGACATTCAGAAAAAACTTACTTTCTTAAAACAAAATTACTATGAGGCGGGTAGTAAAGCGACGAGAAACCTGGCATATAAATTAAGGAAACAACAAGCCGAGAGGGTGGTACATAAAATTAAGGATCCTTGTACCAGACAAATGAAACATGACTTCAAGGATATCCAGGGTTGCTTCGAAAGATACTATAAAAATATCTATTCCCTAAGGGTCCCTGATGATGGGGGAGCTCCCGACGCCATGTTGGACTCACTCAAACTCCCAACGGTCTCAGGAGATCAAAATGAGGTTCTCATGGCTGAAGTGACTATGGGTGAATTACAGAAGGCTATTTCCCGACTAAAGCCGAATAAATGCCCGGGCACAGATGGATTCCCCTCCGAGTGGTACACGGCTTACAGTGACATTTTATCGCCACTACTACTGAGAACATTCAATTGGGTCCTATCAAAAGGAGCCATCCCCCCCTCTTGTAGAGAGGCGATCATTGCTTTGATACCAAAAGAGGGGAAGGACAAAACAGACAAATTTCCGTCCAATTAGCATCTTGAACCAAGACTATAAACTTTTTACATCAATTTTAGCAAGACGTTTGGAATCGATACTTCCAGATATTGTACACTTAGATCAGACCGACTTTATTAGGCAGAGACAGACTATGGATAACGTCAGAAGAACCCGACACATAATTGCTCATATAAAGGCACATGACGTAGAAGCCGTTTTTCTGGGATTGGATGCGGAAAAGGCTTTTGAATCAGTCAAACTGGTCATATTTATATAAGGTACTACTCAGATTTAAATTCAATGACGATTTTATAAGAACTATACAGGCTACATACGATATGCCAATAGCAAAAGTAAGGATAAATAGAGGATCTACGGATTTTTTCAATCTAGAAAGGGGATGCCGACAAGGCTGCCCTATTTCCCCACTTCTATTTGCCATTTTTATAGAGCCCCTAAGTCAGTGGATAAGGCAGAAAGACGAGATCGAGGGGATAACTGTTGGACGGGATACTCATAAATTAGCCCTATTTGCGGACGATATATTAATATTTCTGGGAAAACCATCTACCTCTTTCCCGGAATTGCTTTCTACGATCAGGGAGTACGGAGCATTTTCGGGATGCAAACTTAACATACATAAAACTCAGATACTGTCATTTAAGTACTCTCCGAGCAGTGATGAGAGACGAATTCAATTTGAACTGGGACTCAGAGTCGATCAGGTACCTAGGCGTGAATATTCCAAAAGATTTAGATACAATTAGGCTTGAAAATTATTCCCCTCTCCTTGCCCAAATTAAGGCTGACTTGAACAGATGGAACCTGGTTCCATTCCTTGGATTACTGCAAAGAGTGGAAGCGACCAAAATGAACGTGCTGCCCAGACTACTATATCTATTCCAAACTCGAGCAATAGACTTACCCAAGGATACGTTCCAAGAGTTGGACAAAATAATATCGCGATTTATTTGGCAACGGAAGAGGCCAAGAATTAGATTCAAGACTCTACAGTTGGCAAAGAGAAAGGGAGGCCTCTCCCTACCGAATATGTCAAACTATTATAGGGCAACCCAAGTAAAGATTTTGGCCAATATCTGTAATCCATCCTATTGTGCGAAGTGGAAAGACATTGAATGTCAGGTATCTAGCGATATTCCACTACAAGCAATTATCGGGGACCCTGGTTTGATTGATTGTCTTAAGCGTGTTAACCCTTGGATAAGAACCTCAATTAAGGTGTGGCACGGAATATTAAAGCAAGACAAAGTAAATAGCCCATATTTGCTTCTAAGATGGATTGGATATGACTCAGATTTCTTACCAAACAGAATGGATACGGGATTTAAAAAATAGATTGGAAACGGGTTAATATATAGGGACCTCCTGGAGGCGGGCGGGATGCGACAATTCCAAGATCATAGAAACCATTTCGGATTGAGTAATCAAGATTTCTATCGATTCTTGCAGCTAAGACATTACCTAGAGAGATCTCTACGCACAGGGTGGGTCCAACAAAGTGGTTTCGGCTTAATCAAGATATTCCTACGATTTTATGGGTCAGACCCTGGAAGGGGTAATATATCGAAAATTTACAAAGAGTTACAGGTACTAGAAGGTGGGGATACAATATATATAAAGAATAAATGGGCTAAGGAGGCTGGCAATTCAATTCAACTGGAAGCATGGGAAAGAACAATAGCACAGCAATGGAAATGTACATCGGCTCTCTCTTGGAGGGAATTTGGGTGGAAGAATGTCATCAGGTTTTTTAGAGTTCCGGCCCAAGGGACTTCACAAGGAATGAATACAGCCTGTTGGAGAGCCTGCGGTAATAGCAAAGCTTCACATTTTCACGTGTTTTGGGAATGCCCGGTCATCTCCAAATACTGGGAAGAGACGAGGCTGACTATGGGTAGGATTATGGGAACAGTGGTCCCTCTGACCTTTGAAGCCCTGTACTTGGGACTGGAACCTGACTTCACCATTAACTTTGCTCAGAAATACACCTACAACATCTTACTGTTAGCGAGCAAAAAGGCAATCACAAGAAGATGGCTGACGACAGATCCCCCAACAGTCAAAGACTGGACTAAGGTGGTTGGGGAAATTTTTGAAATGGAGAAACTGACATTTACTCTTCGAGCCGAACAAGAAAAATTTGAGACATTATGGGATACCTGGATAAAATTTACGGAAACCTAAGGTAGTGCTTGAACAGATAGTTGAGTTACCCTATTGGCCCCATTCCACTCAAGTTTATTTTTGTTTTTTATTATTATTTTATTTTATTTTATTTCATTACTTTTCTACTCATATGGCACAGTGTTCAGAACATTGTATAGGTGGGAGGGCAGTAATTGTAACCCGTTTTACAGGGATGTCAATGTATGTATGTACTATTTTGATGCCCGGAACTGTTGTGGTTCTATGTACTTAAACACGTGACCATGTTTTGTTTTTTTTCTAACTGTTTGAAAAAATTAAATAAAAAGTTTAATAACAACAAAAAAAAAGAATTATTGTCAGAATCCCAGTTGGCGTTGCAAACCGTCAACGTGCTGACCCTTCGCTGAGCATATGGACGAGCCACTGAGCAGCACGTTTGTTTTGAGGGCGGCTATCGAAGCTAAAAATAGCGTCGGCAGATGACAGCGTGGCGTCTTCACTACGAGGGAGAGAAGGTCAAAGAGTCAGCAAGTGTTTTTTGTGCCTCTGCAGGAACGCCCAGGAAAGACGTCTGCTGTGGAAGCTCGCCAACCTCTCGCCCACCAACCACAGCAAAGGTGAGAGCTGCTTTTCTCCTCTGCCGTTCAACCAGGACGGGAACTAAGCGGGAGGAAATTAAACAGCTTGACATTTCCCCCATATCCAATCTGGATGTTGTTTTATAATATATAATTAGCTTTTCTCACATTTCCCTTGATTGCCTCTTCCGCGCGTCATTGTGGTGTGCGGACAGCTTTGCGCAGACGCCCACGTTGTGCGCAGCAGATGTTGAACCGCTCCTAAAAAGCAATCATCATGAATCCTTTTCGAAACTGCTTTTATTAATGGGGGTGGGGGGCAGAGACCTGTTTATGTAAGGGTTTTCTAATTGGAAACATGGTAGACAACAGTTTAACAGCAGAGTCTGTTCAAATGGCGTTGGAGGTATTTGTTTATTTGCTGCTGCATTGTTTATGGAACAAAACTACAATTGAAGCTACTCAGCCTTTAAATACATACACCGAGAGTGAACAGGAAGGTGTTTCCAGAGCAATGTAATCCTACATAGTAGCCACAGTATTAGGTGTTGCATATCTATACAGTATATAAAGTTAATTGGTTGCATGACCACATTTGAGTACCTCGAAACATTCGTAAATTGAAGTACATTTTCTGATTGAAATGAAAAAAAAAATCCGTTACAGTCCCTAGATTTAAATTTCATCATATTGGTTGCTGACCCCTGGTTGGGCGTATCCCACATCTTACTCAACTAGTCAACTGGGATAGACTCAAGCTCACCCAATTGCTCCAGGGCATGGATGGATGGAAGCTGCAGTCAGTCCACTCATATCCATGTGACTGACCATCTACTTCGCACCCCACCTCTCTTTTTCTATTCTGCCACCTCTACAAGCCCCCCCATCCACTGGCTCCATATGTCACTACAACCCTCAGCTACGACTCTCCCCATTCACACTATCACAAACACCTCCAAACGCAATCACATCTACATCGCGCCCAGTTGTCCACATAACAGCTTTGAGCACAAATTCATTTACCACTACCACTCACTTATTTCCATCCTGTCATTTTAGTATTGTATACATATTAATCAGTGTCTGCCTGAAAATAAATGCAGTAAGACGGTGTTTTTTGCATTGAAATAAGACTGAAAAAGTGGGGGTCGTCTTATATTCGGGGTCTAGACGTTATACCCATTCACGGCGCCAGATGCTGAACTTGACTCCCCAGGCCAAAGTGAACCCCTGCCACGAAGAATAAAAATAGCAGTAGCACAAAGAAGAAAAATAAAAACTAGCGGTAAGAAGAAAAAGAGAAGAAAATAATATAAGAGATAACAGAAAATGGAGAAATGTAGTGACAATCTGGAGAAAGTGGGTCGAAGATCAGCCAGGTTAACCGGCAGCTGAGAAGTTACCGGTATGTAATTTACATTTCAAAAACCAGAGGCCACTTGCACTTTACATTTGAATGAGGCAAAATAACATGTTTTTTCCTCTCAAATATATTGTTATAATCATTAATTTATTTGTTATAAATTAATTTGGTGTTCAAAAAGTATTTTTTCAAACTAGAGTCTTGAAAACTAGCGGGTCGTCTTATAATCAGGGTCGTCTTATATTCCTGCCAATACGGTAAAAATAAATGGAGATGTACTGCAATTGGCTGGCAACCAGTTCAGGGTGTACCCCGCCTGCTGCTCTAATAATAATAATACATTTAATTTATAAGCACCTTTCAAGACACCCAAGGACACTTTACAATAACAAAAAACACAAAACATTACGGGTTGAGCAGCGGCAGCCAAAACGCGCTAGCGTTCACTCAACCCGGTCAGAAAGAAACCACAAGGGAGGGAGAGGGGGAGAAAAAAAAACGCTCAAACTACCCTCATTTTGAAGATAATTTGAGTTAGGCAAAAAACTCCTGCACATGCACATGACATACACAATGAAGACGGTGAAACAAGGGAATGTATGAAGGATGGGGTGATGGTGGGGGACTAGCTTCCGTGCACCCGTATTTTCACGACTATTCGACGCATCGTACTAATGGCCGCAGTCTCATTAATGGGTGACATTTCTGTATTTTACACATACACAGGACGCACCGTACGAATGGCCGCAGTTTTACAGTGGTAAAACATACGCCAGCTTAAGCATACGGCATGCATGCGCGCACTCTAACACGTTAGCTTGAAGCATACGGTAGCATGCCAAGACATACAGATAAGATAAAAATACGTTTTTAAAAAGGCAACGAAAGCAGAACTGAGTTCGGGTGTATTTTATTTAGCCATCGTACAATGTTCTCACGTTTTTCGATCAATCATCACCCAGAAATCCATCAAAGTCCTCATCCTCTGTATCAGAAGCAGAGGACTGCACATCTCAGTTGTCATTGAATGCATCACATGCTAGTGTGAGTTGCTACGCATTGCCGAGCGGAAAGAAGGAGTAGCAACAGCAAAGTCAACATTTCTCTCGTGTGAAGCTTTCCCACATTTGAAAGTAAAGAACAGAGCGAAACATGGTGGCAGCGCGTGTGTGTGTAGAAAGAATTGAACAATTGTGCAAGTACCGTAATCCATCAAAAACGCCGCGTTCCCTCTCGTTGTTGCGTATTGTGGCGTAACTCGCCAAGCGCTGCCTCTCACTCTTTATAAAGTTGTGTTTGCCACCGATCATCCATTGTTCCCATGCCGTTTGCAACTTTACTTTGAATGCCCGGTTGATGCCAATGTCCAGCGGTTGGAGTTCTTTAGTCAAGCCTCCGGGAATAACGGCAAGCTCAGAGTTCATTTGCTTGACTTGTTTTTTTCACCGCTGCTGTGAGATGGGCACGCATGCTAAAAGCATAACCGTTGGCTTTAAGTTTGAACTGAGCTTCGCAGGCGTGTCTCTTTGTAGAATTTATTTTCGGGGTTTCTTAGAAACCAAAACCGGAGTTGTTTTGCAACAATGCACATTGCCACACTCTATGCAAGTGTTGGTACTGGCTTGAGGCGTCCACTTACACGCCCACCCTTCACCAATTGGCGGACTAGCTTGCCTGTCTTCTCTCTCCCTCTCTCTCTCTCCCTCTCCCTCTCCATATAAGTATATATACACGCCCACCCTTCCCTGATTGGCCGACTTCTTTCCCGCATGCCTGGCCACAGTCACTTCCGCCTTTTCTCTATATAAACAGCGTGTCGGCTGTCAGTCAGATTTTGGAACTCAGCGCATATAAAGGACGCTCCGCACGATAAGGCGTCCTGTCCATTTTGGAGAAAATTTAAGACTTTTAATGCCGCCTTATAGTCGTGAAAATACGGTACTTTCATCAGGGGAAGGTCGAGATCGCAGATGTTGTTTTGGTAGCAGGCTGCCTAGGAATTTAAGACAACCTTGAGTCCGTGGCTTATGTCTCTTTCGTGGCGTTGATCAGCCAAATCTGTGATTTTTGTCAATATTTGAGCACGGATTCCAGTTTCTCCAAGTTCTTGACCATGTTGCAGACACGCTCCAAAACCGCAACAGTTTGTGGTTGAGCACAGTCTGAGTCTGAGTGGCAGGAGCAGAAAGCAAAAGAGTCCGCCTTTGTCGAGAGCCAAGCAAGAATGAAACGCCTTCCTATACATAGTCATTTTTTTTGGGCTAAAAACGTCTTACTATACATGGTCGGTTTTTGGGGGGATAAAAACGCCTTACTATACTATGTCGTTTTTTTGGGGGGCGGGGGGTTAAAACGCCTTACTATACATGGTCATTTTTTGGGGGGTTAAAACGCCTTACTATACATGGTCATTTTTTGGGGGGCTAAAAACGCCTTACTATATATACATGGTCTTTTTTTTCCGGCTATATCCCTAACCCTCCTTAACCCTAATCCTTAACCTTTACCCTCGCCCCTAACCCCTTAATCCCGACCCTAACCTTAGCCCAAACCCTGACCTAAACCCTAACCCCTAACTCTGAATCCCTTACACTTACCTTGAAATAGCAACTGTTGGGTTAGGGTTTAGAGATGGAGTGTAAGAAGGTTAGATGTTTAGAATCGGAAGGTTTGGGGTTAGGAGTCATGTAAGAGCTAAAAGGTTGAGGGTTTTCGGGGTAGAGGGGCATTAGCGGTTGAGAGTTCCGGAAGATCAGGATTAAAGTTTAGGGATAGTGGTAAACTTGCGTTTGGGTTTTAAGGTTAGAAGTTTGGGAATTATGGTTTTCATTCTGGATTAGGTGGTGAGGGGGTTCACAGTCGGGCAGCGGTCTCCAAAAAGTCCTCAAGGATAGCTGGCCTTCCTGTTTACGTGAATCAGGTGGCCGAACTGTTTATTCGGGATCATATGAATGCTGATTCAGAGCTACTGTATTTGATGACCTGATAATCTGAATTAACTGTGTTGCAACCAAAGACAGCTGGGATCGGCTCCAGCATGCCCATGACCCTCGTGAGGATGAGCAGCTTGGATAGTAGATGGAAGAGGTTACTATGAAGAAATAATAGACTAAAACAAACAAGTGCTTATGATGCTTTGACCCTTTCAGGGACAGCAGTTATTGCAGTGGACAGCTTATCATGTTGTCAAGTTACAAGGTGCATGAAAGGGCTAATTAGCAACCTTTTTGGGGTCTTTGACTTTACTCGTTCAGCTGTGTGTTTTGTAGTGTTGTTTTAGTTTGCAATGGTATCACACAACTTACTTAGAGTGTCATTGAGAAGAAATGATTTCAAAACCTGTCTTTATCAGCTCTGACGAGATTGTGCGCCGTGTCTCCCTGACTCTCAGGCTCGGGGACCCTGTGTGCCAGCTGGCAGTGTTCTGAGGTCCCCCGAGGCCCTCCGCCCGGTCTGGCCGTTCAGTTCATGGGCTCGGGGGCCTCTCTGTCGGGCATGGACGTGGCGCTGGTCGGCAGCCACTACCGCATGTCGCTTGTCAAGAAGAGATTTGCAACAGGTGATGCATGACATTTGTCGCCACGTTTCGACAAAGGGTGGATCAATTGCCTTCTAAGCCATTCATGCAAAGTTGAAACCACCACTGAAGTGTTAAACTGCATCATTTTGTCAACTGCTCATAACTCATCACCCGCTTTGACAACCGCAGGCTGAATTCATGTGACTTGCCATCACTATAACTTGTCGTGGATGGTAGATAATGAATGATAACCAATTTTGACACTTTTCCTCTCTGCTGTGTGCCTGACAGGAAAGTATATGGCAGGCTGCACCTTGTGAACACAAGGTGGACCATCGTTGGGAGGTTCGGAGAAGTTTGCGGCTTGGATGTAACAGTTTGCCAAGGACCACAAGCACTTAAGTTGTGACAAGTCTATATGCTGCTATGGTTAGGACCAAGTCTTTCACTTGTGTGTTGTGTCCTCTTTTCCTGGAACAAAGTTACTTGTTTTCTCCCGTTGTACTACTGGACTATCAACTAAACTAAATGTTACAGCTGACTCTTTGTGTACAGGGAAGCTTGTATCGAGTAGGAAGTTAAGAATATTCTGAGCCGCAATTAAACTTTGAAGTGATGTTGAGTTACTGGTATGTCCGAAATGGTTCACCAGGGTCATTGATAAATCTTCTCTACCTTAAAAAAAATAAAAAAATAAAAAACATGCAATGTTTGTAAGAGGATTTGAGGATTTGTGATATTTGATAAAGAAAAAAAACCAACAACAAAATGCATGTGCAAGTCTTTGGTTTATGCCAATTTATTATTATTACACATTATGACCAAGTACAAAATACAACTGAATTTAGCAAGTTTGCCAACCACCGTGTATCCTTGGGCGAGATCAGGTAGCGGTTGGAAAAGACACAACATAAGGGTTCAGTATACTTGTAAGAGGACCAAAATCTAGTTCAATAAAAAAAGAATCATCCAAAGAGCTAAAACAGTCTGACAAAACATTAAAAAGAACACCAGAAATGAGCTTTTTTAAACGCACTTTGAAGGCAAAGACGGGAACACATCTCAAAAAGCCTTAAATAAGTCTGAACAAGAATGGAGGGGGAGAATATTGAGTCGAGTAAGCGCAAAGAATAGTTTCATCTAACTAGGAACTACTCTTCATACTTTGAACAAATTAATCACACGGAAAGTCTAATAGGTTACAAAATACTTGAGAAAAAAAGAGGCCACAGAATATACTTTCCACATCATATAAAGATATACTTGATATCTGATTTAGTAAAATGGTAATCCTCTGCTAAGGCTCTCAGTAGCTATAATATAATCCCAAATGGGTTTCCTAGGCGCGGGCCGCTGAAGATGCAATCTTGCTACTGTGCCCACTGGAGCATGCCCGAGAAATCTTGTGAGGTAAAACCACAGTAACTCAACCTTTTGGTTACCAAAATGCAACTACATCTGCTGCAACTGTTATGTACGGCAACTGTGGAAAGCCGTTTGAGCGTTTATTCGCTCTCCAGCTTAAGGTCCATGTACTAGTGTGCTCTTGTCCTCATTTCGAAGACGATTCAGTGCTCTGTTTTACTAGTATTTTTATTTATTTTTTCCCCACGTGCAGTATTGCTTGTTGGCAGATCTCGTTTCTTGTTGGCAGTTTGGATAACCACGCACATACACACAATTACAATGGCCAAGTTGCTGAGGGTAAGGTCCTTTGGGTCCATCGGTTGCATGTTTGTCTTTTTTTCTTTTTTTAAGCTGCGAGGTTGCAGCAGAGGCCGCAAGGAGTACACACACACGCACACACCTCCACTTGAGCTGAGGGAAAGGTGCTCTGAATGAGGTTTGCAGACGATACATTCGTAGTGTGGTCGAGGCACAGCTGAGGGACAGCCTGACATCTGGAGTGATGGGTTCCGAGTTGGCAATCTAAGGCACTCAAATGACACCATGGCACGACTAATCGAAGTAAAACAGAATAGAATTTTAAAAAACAACACATCAGCACTGCACACACCAAGTTACACCCCCCCAAAAAATAGACTGCACAAGCTCATTCACAGTTGCACAAAACAAAAAGAATTATCAGTTGTGAGTTGAGAACCACCCCCCCGCCCCCCAAAACGCAACGGTGTTACCATTGCTAGGGCTGACAACAGAGCCGCTGGATCTAGCTAGACAAATGTACACGGGTGGGGGAAGCGACGTGGGCCGAGCGCACCGGCCTCACATCTCCTGCAGAGGGTGGCTCATTTCGATGCGCTCCCGCTTGACGGCCGGCTCGCTTCGAGACACGTCTGCGTCGCTGCCCAGGTCGCTCAGCTCATCCGAGAAAGACACGTCTGACGGAGAGGAAAGACTTAATTAAGTTTTATAGTCTTTTGCTCGTCGTTACGTATTGATTTATTTATTCATTGAACCTTTTTCCATGAGTGATGGCATCATGGAGTTCAGGTCACTGAACTGAAATTCAAGAGAAAAGAGTTTGACGGTGAGTGTGACGGCGAGGTCGATGACAGTGAGAGCGGAGCCGAGTTTGCTTCACCTCTCCCATCACGGCGATGGGCGTCTCTCCGGTGGCCTGAGCTACCCGGTGCTCCACCAGGTAGAACATGTACTCGTCGTACAGCAGGCGGATCAGGTGGAAGGAACCGAAACTGGCAGCGCTGCGCAGAGTCAGGTCTCGAATCACCATGGAGCTGTGCGGGTGAGGCGGCGGGAGGTGAAAGGTTAGTAATAGGGGTGTGCATTCTCCCGATGCAAGACAATCCAACAGGTAACAATATGTGTAGGTGACAAATGATCAAGTTGAGGCTGTTGTCAACTTAATAAGAATGACAAACAATTGTTTACAGACAGGGTAGCTGCTTCAAAAGTGTAAAAATATCTTCAACAATTTGAATTTAAGGCCTTAAAATGTGTAAAATTCTCCTAAAACCCCATGTTGGGTCTTAAATGCGATGTTGAAAGGTCTTAATCTATTGACGTTACTCTTACTTGGATCACGCATAAACTTAAGTCTCGCTTTGAAACCGAGCCGACTGCTCTCGGACTGCAAGGGAAGCTCAGTTTCCCCTAAAAACATAATTTTTGTCCCGCCCACCGGACGCTCAGCGTCTCTGCATGATGATTGGATGATATGTCTGAGGCGGAATCTATTTTTGATTGACAGCGAAATGAACCAATCACTGATCTTTTGGTGGAGGCATCCACGGGAGCATTTTTCAATTCTCATTCTGTTCTGAGTTGAACTGGAGACTTCTTCTAATAATCTTAGCGACACTCTCTTTGTTGAAAACGACAAGCGACACATTAATCTTTTATTTCTGGTGGGTTTTATTGTAGTTGTAGGACACGAGTTAATTCCCCGGAAATTACGCCTTGTCGGTATGACAGGGTCACAGATTTTCTTGAAAAGGACCGGAGAGCAGAATTCACATATAAATAAACGGACACATTTTATGATGTCGGCCAAAATTGACCTTCCCCTCCTTGACAGACCAGCATCCGCCACTGCTTTGAAATGTTTCAAATTTTTGAGGACGCTAAGAACGTACTGTTCAAGCAGAAATAAATGTCGGCTACCTGCGCTGCCAGGTCAGAATTTATCAAACATCATCAGCCCTTGCGAAGAGTCGACGAGTGTACAGTAGTTTGTTTAGAACTTAGTTAGCATAGCAGCAGAGAAATCTTACAACTTCATTTATAAATATGTGTGTGTGTGTTTCTCTCTCGCTCTACACACACACACACGCGCACACACACGCACACACACACACACACACGCACACACACACACACAGGTGTAAATCCCCAGAAAAAGATACATTATCTGCTCTGTCAATTTGAAATACTGTCAGGTTTTTAACTGAATATAAAACCCCTTTTGCAATCAGATTTATAGATTAACAGATAAACCGATTCTCAAAATAACAGTTGGTTCGAGTCCGACCTGGAACTGGAATAGTTATATTATTCATTCATTCATTCATCTTCCGAGCCGCTTGATCCTCACGAGGGTCGCGGGGGGTGCTGGAGCCTATCCCAGCTGTCTGCGGGCAGTAGGCGGGGGACACCCTGAATCGGTTGCCAGCCAATCACAGGGCACACAGAAACAAACAACCATTCGTACTCACACTCACACCTAGGGACAATATAGAGTGTTCAATCAGCCTGCCACACATGTTTTTGGAATGTGGGAGGAAACCGGAGCACCCGGAGAAAACCCACGCAAACCCGGGGAGAACATGCAAACTCCACACAGGGAGGCCGGAGCTGGAATCGAACCCGGTACCTCTGCACTGTGAAGCCGACGTGCTAACCACTGGACTACCGGGCCGCCCATATTATATTATTATATATTATATATAGTATAATATATATATTATAATAGTTATATATATTATATATAGAATAATAAATGGAATAGTTTCATTTAATATGACTGTTGCTTGAATGTAGTTTACCTGTAGAAGGACCATTTGAGCAGAAACTGCCGTGCCGCCTTTGGGAAGCTGGGGCTGCCCTGGTGAGGCTTGAGCACCTGAGAGACCACATTGTCCAACCAAGTGGCCCACTGGTCCAGAGAACTCTGCTGCTGCAGGGTGACTTTGAAGTCCTGCTCCAGACGCTGCACCACGCTCTCGTCGCACTGGCACACCCACGACGCCTGCTCCTGTTACATCAGACGCATGCGGTCAACGGGAGCGCACCGCATGTCACTGAGCGTTTGGGCTCTGTCGACAACCTGGACGTTAGCGAAGTCGACCCGGTTGAGGTCCGAGAGCATCTGGTTGATCTGTGAGGTGTTCTGGAGGACGGCGCGTGCCGCCTGGGCGAGGTGGTTCAGGCTGGTGTAACGTCTCAGCGTCTGTGCGAAGGCACTGACCACCGCCACCTGCACACGCACACAATCAAAACAAGTTACGACTACGCATGCACTGATTATTGGATTCTGACGGTATGATAACCGTGAGCAAAAAATAAATAAAAATAATCACGTGAACATGGCATTAAAATGACAGCTGTAAAAATAGAGGATCTGGTCAATGGTTGCCCATATTTTTTTTACCTTTATGTACTCTAACCATTTAGAGCAGTGGTTCCCAACCATTGTTCTGTAGAACAGTGCAGGCCCATGGCACATTTGGTACCGGGCCGCACAGAGACAGACATAAATAAATAACCCCCCCACTCCCACCGATTATCATCTGCAGTGTAATATAATAAAGCTGGGAGATTATATGATTGAGAATCATGATGTGATGTGAAAGACAGAGTTGAGCCGCTGCTCCTCCACATCGAAAGGAGCCAGATGAAGTGAAGTCGGCATCTTAATATTTTTACCACATCCTATGGCCCATTTGTTTTAAATTAAGTTAGTCAATTTGTATATATTGCTAAACAATTATTAAATGATTATTTGTGTTTTTATTGTTGTGTAAATTAAAATTGATTACCACAAACAACAGAACCAAAGTACCAAAAATTGGGTACTGGGATTGATTCTTAGGTACCGAAAATCTGGACCAAATGTGAAAGGCAAGACTACAACTCCTACAACACAACAGTACCACAACAACAACATTTCTTCTTCTACTTTCTTTTGGTGGTTGGCCATTACGGCCACCTTCTGGCCACTAGTGGTAATGCACCTAAAGTATTCACCAACCACTACAAGTCCTCGATGAGCGAACAGGAATTTGGGGTGCCTGTATGAGCTCTGATTTAAATATATCCAGGTTACAACTGAGAATAAGTCACAGGAGCAGCAAAGTGAAGAATTGTAATTGTTTTAAATGTACTTTTGTCCTTTGTAAACTGTTTTCCCATTTTCATTTTGTCAATGACATAACCATATGCCCTAAGTGTCACCCCATTTGTGGTATCACTCAACATGTATACTGTTGGCTTTCCTTGTTTCATCTGCAGCCTATGAGGGCCTCTTGACTCGGGATTAGAACGGCACCAGTTTCCCCGTAGGCCTGTAAAGTGAACGTGAAGAAAAGCGCTTTTCCTGTCACCTTCGTGCGGATGATTTCTTGAGGGAAGCTGGTCATGGCATTAGTCAGCCATCCCTCCAGACTCTTGGCAAAGTTCCTGATGGCCTGAGTGAGAGTGCCTGCAGGATAAAACACAAACTGGGTTACAAATCTCTTTCGTTTCATTCCCGGTAAGAGCTACAAGAAACACGTTTCTCATGGCGCTAGAACACGGAAGGAGAATAGACTGACTAGGAACAGGGCGCAGCACATCCGGGATGAGGATCTCCACCAAGGCCTGGTAGAGGATGTGATCACAGCTTCTCATCCATAATCGCACTGGTTCATATTTGCAAAGATTTACCAGCTTCTCTCTGGGCAGCACGCCTTCCAGTTCATCATCACTGCACACGAATGAGACCAACCACGCCGGATTAACTATGAGCAGATGTTCATGTCATTGCCATAACTTGGAGCGCTGCCAAGACCTTTCAAATACAGAGCTTGAAAATGCGTCATGCTTTCACGTCGCCTGTTTTGCAGAAAGGGTACTAACAAGAAATAGGAATCAAATCTGGGTGAGTTTTATTTCATTCATTCATTCATTTTCCGACCCGCTTTATCCTTACAAGGGTCGCGGGGGGGGGGGGGGGGGGGGATTGCTGGAGCCTATCCCAGACGTCTTTGGGCAGTAGGCGGGGGACACCCTGAATGGGTTACAAGCCAATCGCAGGGCACACAGAGACCAACAACCATCAATTCTCACAATCACACCTAGGGACAATTCAGAGTGTTCAATCAGCCTGCCATGCATGTTTTTGGAATGTGGGAGGAAACCGGAGTACCCGGAGAAAACCCACGCAGGACCGGGGGGAACATGCAAACTCCACACAGGGAGGCCGGAGCTGGAATTAACCACTGGCCATGAGTTTTATTTTTTAATGGAATGTTGCCCCAAAAGCTCAGAGAACCTCCTGCTTTATCAAAATGTTTTAGAGGATCAATTCAAGCCTTCTTCCTGCGTGTGCTCTGACCTGTTGGGAATGGCGGTGCTCGAGTCACTAGATGGTGCTGTTGAGTACCAAAAGGTCTGCCAGAGCTTTTCGATGTAGTGGAACTGGAGGTTCATCACCACGTCTAGTGTGGCCTACAGGGAGGGGAGGAGGAAGAGGGAAGGCGGGGAAACTTTGAGAGGTGAACCATGGCAACCAGACACACAACACAGATCCTGCAGGCAGCTCCCGCTCACTGTGGGCTCCGGCTGGTTTCGTTGCAAGCCAGCGGGAACGTAGCAGCACATCAATCATGGGCACAATCCCCAAAGGTCACGCTTAGGTTTCATCACTCAAATTTAAGCTGGATTTCCACACTTTCCCGTGCCACTGGCACAGGCGGACGTTAGCTCACCGGTGTCACTTTTCCTACACGTGCACATCTTGAATGGGCACACAGAATGTAATCTCGAGCGGAATGTGGTTACTTTAACTCAGATGAGGAAGTTAGTACAAGTGGACCACCACAATTATACTGTCCCGTCCAAAATGACAACACGGGGATAATGTCATCTTTTCGCGGCGTTGCATATCTTGTGTTCAGACATTGGCAGCAGTGCAATGACTGTGAGAGTGTGTGTGTGTGCGCGCGCTTGCCGCTGGATCTTTTTACACAGCAGTGTAGGCTTCGATCACAAGCTATGTTTTCGAGTCTACTTAGCTGTCACCATGGCAACCTTGTTTATGGTTGCCCCCAGCAACAGGTCAAACACAGAACTCCAAAACAAAAAGGAGAATTTCCCATCCCCCTTTTGAACAAGCACACAGTTTTTGGCCGCACAAGAAAAACAGCATGCCTTAAAAAACAAAAAGTCATACTGAGTAGAAAGCGCACATGATCACATTCCTGGCCATGCGCTGAAAATGTACAGCGTCAAATAATATTGTAACTCAAACTGTACACGCTTCAATACAGTTGACTGACCAGCTGCGGTCAATCTGTCTGTCCCATGAGCGAGGAGAAAACCCCCAGAATATGATTTCAAATGAGCATTTATAGCACAAGGAACTGAAAAGACAGATATGGAGAAGTCTCTGCTAATGAGATAACAGGTCATGGTTTGGCTCCGAATGAAGGCAACCTAGTAAGCAGCACGAACGGTAACACACGGAGCGCTGAGAGAGTGGCAGACAAAGGCGGAAGGCCACGAGCCCGTCCGCAGACAAGGCGACACAAAGGCCCGTGGGGACGCCACCACAAAGACACCAAGATGTCCAGCCAGCGCACAGAAAGGTTAATTGGCATGTCTTGAAAGCCGCTCGTGGATGAAAAGAAGGCTGGAACAAAGGAAGCACAGGGAGGATGGACATGGGAGGCCGGCGATAATGCGATAAAGCACTTGGCTGCTTTAATCACACAAGCGCCCGTCTGTTAAGCCCCCTCATTGTAATGTTTCTTATTATTTCCCTGTTCATTTGATGGTGGAAGCTAATTCACGATTTAAGCCCTCGGGCGAATTATGCAATCGTATCATATTTTACTAAACTAACAGAACAGGCTCCTGCTACGTCATTTAAGAAGTCAAAGTCATTGCCGACAATACAGGCTTTTACTCAGCTACTTTAAGCTGTTTACAGGGACAGCGGTTACTACAATGGACAGCTTATCATGCTACAGGTGATCATTATTGGTGCGTGAAAGGGTTGCGATCAAATAATCCATTTGGAAATGACTGTATGTATATTAGTCAGGATTACGCAGCATGACGGCGATGCAGTGATGACGCCATCGGCCTGAACTATTGTACACGCTCAGCGTCATTTTAATTTGACATTACACTGGATTGAAATCTGACAATATTTTGCATTTATGCAAGAGCATTTTTTTTCTTCAGAAAAGCAGATCTTGTAAACATATTGAATAATTTGGGGGGGTTTCAATGATTAATTTTTTTCCAATGCATTTTCGCTGTGGCAGGGGTGGACTGTAGAATAAATGCAAGTTGTTTGATATATTGTTCCATCTTCTCATCAAATCTGTGATGGAGAAGCGTTTTTTTTCCAAACCTGATTGCTGATTTGACTCCAAATCATGGTGTCATTTACATTTTACACAACGTCCCAACTTGATTGGAATTGAGTTCGTATCTTGTCCCACATGCCCCACTGCTGCTGAGGCATTTTTCACTGTGCATGCATTGTGCCAAATATCCGACTACCTTTAACTTCTAGTCAGGGCTCTAGCTCCATTTGGTATTTTAAACGTTCAACTGACGGGGGCGTAGACATAACAACACCTTTATGCTATGCTTAGCCACCCTCAGCCATCACAAATGGCAATGGGACCTCATTATCACCTGAAAACGCCTGGCGGTGGCCATTAATTTATGATTTTATGAGCAGCATATATCATGTGCAATTACAACCCACACAAGGTCCAAGTTGGGTGGGAGCCCAAGCGCACCTGAACATGACAGTAAACACATCCGTCAGTTGGGGCCTATTCTATTCTTTTTCTTCCCAACAACCGTTTGCATATTTCCTAAATGCATGAATGACTACAATATATTAGAAACAGTACAACTGTCAGTGTTGCTTGTTTGAAAAATTTCCTGTGCTTGAAACATACAAACAAACAAACAAATTTCGGAGAGATTGGTACGTAAAAGGGGTGGGATGTCGCAAAGGACTGCAGATTGCGTATGAGGCCATCACCTACCTCGCAGTGGTCTCTGTAAAGGGTCTGCAGCTTCTTGATGTCGTTCATACTGATGCGCTCTGGCAGAGGCTGAGCGCCCACCTCGGGAGCGGGAAACTCGGGCAAGCTGTGGGCTGTGTCTGCATGATGAAGCACGTATGTTTACAGGTCGTCACTCTTTCTCTCACACACGCAGGTTAAAGACTGGATATAAGAAAGATATTGAATGGAAATGTACGTGCGTCTGCAAATGCCAAATAAAACGAGGATCACGTCTCCTCGTGCACTGACCGATGTACTGCTGATGGTGTTGGCTCTGAGCTGCAACAGACTGTTCTGGAGTGTTGTTGCAGTGCGAGTTGACGCACAGGTTGTCAGGCATTCCGTCAACCTTCTGCAGAGGTTTGAACCTACACAAGCAGGATAGCGGTAGAATGTGAAATAAATCAGCAAATATAAAACGGACATCACAATCGATGGTGTCCGCATTACATTCCACCACGGGCAGGAGAGAAAAAGATGTGTCAACAAAAAGAGATCTATAAAGCTTCAGATGACAGAGATGACGGAAACACTGGACGAAAAGGAGATATATTCACAGGAAAAAAATGAACCGGACATTGTTGCATGAGGAGCTTTTGGAAACAGAGAAGGATGGAATAGAGGAGAGCTAAGAATGGCGACCTTTGTTTCTGGTGGACAGGCTGCTGCCTCATGGCCATGTACTGGGTGTCCTCCTGCAGCCGGTTTAGGGGAGAGTCTGGCTTCACCCGGATGCCATAGTAATGATACTTTGAGTTGCCTCTGGAAGATTCAAAAGCCCGAAAGCATGTCATCAGAGTAATCATGGTTATTAGCATGTCGCTAATGCCCACAAGCATCGTCATACTTGTTAAATCGCTTAATAATTTATATATATAAATAAGTAATAGCTACTTGATTACTGTAATCTGGACCTCCGGCGTCACAGGGGGGCGGGACAAACTGAAAATTAGCCGTACCTGGTTCCGAGGCGCCGGGTCCTGAGGCCCATGAAGACGGAGCGAATGAGCTTGCCAAAAGAGGCGGCGTTGACTGGATCCAGTTTCTGCTCCTGGCAATGCCGCAAGTAATGGTTATAGAGGGAGCACCGGGGCAGGCTCACACCCTCCGCCGTCTCGTAGTTGTCCAGCAGCCACTGGAGCTAAATAGACAACAGAAAGACCCGAATCAGCCGAAGTACCGAGTATGCAACGTAGAGAAGTGGTGGATCCTCTTATCTCACAACATAGGCAGCAAACACGCACACGAGTTAAAGGAAACATTTATTTGACAAGAGGTAAACCACCAAGACCTGCCCTGTGCAGCGCCATCTCCACCCATCATCTCACTGAGGGTGACTTGCACGTGTGACTACGCAGCAGTACCTACTCCTAATAACATACCTAAACCACGGCAGTGGAAGTTGTCTGAGAACGATCCTCTATATTTGATATATCGACAGACATCCTTGATTAGATCATCGGTGACGTGAGAGATCGATCACTCAGGAGCTGTCTTCACTTTAAAAACGCCAACTGAAGTTGTTCTCTGGCAACTGTATTTTGGTGCCCAGTGCATCCTAACGTGCACTACTACAGTCAAACCTCGGTTTTCGTCCATAATCCGTTGCAGAAGACTGTTTGAAAACCGAAACCATGTTTCCCATTGGAATCAAAGTAAAAAATTTTAATCCGTTCCAAGTCAAGAAAAGAACTTTTTTTTTACCACTTTTCTTTTTACAATTTTACACCATAAACTGTACACATGTAATAAGAGAGCAGGTAATATGTAAAGTACTGTACAAACAAACTGTAATGTTTTATTTTCACCAATTTTAACAGTTTTTAAAAAAAATAAATGTTACCATTTCTTCTTGCAGAGTGGTCCAGAAGCACATTTCGTATCATAACAATATATATTGAATGTGAAAACTATCATAGGCAGTGTCTGCCATCATAAGGCACACTCACAACCCACGCGCACTATTTAAAACGATAGATTCTGTACTCAAACCCCCTATTGTAACCTCTTGGTTTTGCTTTCTACCGCCTTTATTACCGATTTGTCTTACTGTTTATTGTGCATGTTAAATTGCTCCATGTACAGCACTTTGTATGCAGCGATGGCTCTTTGAAAGTGCTCTATAAATACTGTTGACTTGACTTGACTTAACTCAGCCTCCTGACACATATTGTAGATGAGCTTAGAATTTTGACACGTCACACAACATTTTTGCCGTTGTGATTCGTCACTGTGAAAGCACAAATTCTCTGGCGGAATGGAACACGCAAGCCCATTTCAAGATCGGCTAAATTTGTCCAAATTGTCTAAGGCCGCTTCATTAAAAAGGGCACGGACAGGCTGTTTGTTCTGAGCCCGAGTACCGGTAAATTGTTCTTTCATTTAAAACACAAATACTTAGGGGATAGGTACATACATAAAATCTATGCAGAGTCAAAAGGATTTTTGATCGTGCCGGCAAATGAGAGGAGGTTAGGGATGAATCATGTTGAAACAATGCTTGCTGTCACTCAAGCTATTGCAGGAGGTGCTATGTTCAACTTTGCCAAAACAAGTAAAACACAAAGCCTCCAGGATCGGCCACAGATTTCACCCCCCGCCCCCTCACAAAGTCTCATGTCCTTTTCAAAGACACTTCCAGATGGACTTACATGGCTGTTGAGCAGGCTGCTTTTGTGACTTGCAATTCCTTCAGACTTTTGGAGGTTTTCAATCGCCATTTCAAGCTAAAGGAAGGAGGAGGAGCATGCAAAAACATGTTGGGCACAGAAGGGGGAGGAGGCAAAAGAGGGGAAAAAAAATCAGAAATAAGCAGAAGTACATTGAAACATAAAAAAAAAAAGATGCAGGAAAAAGACCGTTAGCAAGCAGGCAAATCTCTGCATTTCCATTCAAATGAATCAGTGTTGCCGCCAAACATTATTGCCACACAAAAAAGCATGCGAATCAAGGGACATAAGAGTTTGGTTAGGTCTCGCTGGCAGTCAGAAACTCTAATGTATGCTAATAGGACCCACAAATAGGGGCACAGGTCGCATCGAGCTCAGAGACAATAGGTCAGCAGTGCCACCCCCCCAAGTACCACAACTTCCCAAAACAATGGCTTTGGAATACAAAAACGCTGGCAAAGCAAGACCCCGAATACACTGACATATGCCATGGAACCATTTGCGGAGTGCAATAAGTGATTTTATCTTTGATCGATAAGGTGATTGGGACTTTCCCATTAGAGCTGGAGGAAGAAATCAAGTCCCAAAGAAAAGACATGCTACTGCGGCCAAAAGGAGATGTAGAAGCAAAAGAAGAAAAAAAAAAGAGGAGGCATCGTTCCAAGGCCTAAGAATGCTCCCGAGGGCTCCTGGCCAAATGGTAATGAGCCCCAGGGGTTGCTTTGTTTCGCAGGGCGCTCAAGTGCCTGTGAAAACCTCTGAATTATTCAAGCCAGTGTCCCGATTTTGCAGGCTGCTTTGCTCCTGCTTCACTGCTAGCCCGACTGGCCCAACTACAGTATATAGTTGCTGTGACTTTTGCCACCTTTTCACCTCCATAGTATTCTTCGGAACAGAATATGCATGCTATTCTGCCACTATCTGTGTGGCATTGTGGTCATAGGGATGCTGCAGCAGTTTCAGGACTTTTTGGGGAGCCTCCTCAATCTTCCTCCCCCACCAAAATGAGGTGTTTAGGCACACCCTCAATGTGGTTTCACGGCTTGCCATTTAGTCAATGGGTCAAGATTGTGACCGAAATGCATCAGATGATAATTATATGTTCACGCAACGGCCATTCCAGATCCGTTTCCCCCATACCACCCTGCTTACATTATAATGTGCTTGAATACCAGTAAACCCCCCTCAGGGTTTTAATGTTATTATTACCGGACTGGTATGGAAAGAAAAAAAGCTGCTAAAGGAAGGTAGATACGTGTTGCTCACCATAGCTGAAGAAGAGCGAGAGGAGTGCGATATATGGTTGCGGCTTCCTTCCATGTTTCCTCCATGGATCAAATAGGTGCTGCCGCTGGAGATGATATGGCTGCTGCTTACGTCCATGGCAATGCCCACCATGCTATGAGGTGGCACCCCGCCACTTGCGGAGGAGACCACGGTGGCGACGTGCGCTCCGCCGGCCTGCGAGTCAAAGTATGATCCCCCGCTGCTCTGACCGTACAACTGAGCCTCTGGGTTGTAGTAGGCCGTGCGACTAGTGAGGAATCACGGTGGTTAGCATTCAGGACACCCAGCAACGAGAAAAACTGCACACCCCAGAACCGTTCTCATTAGAATTGCAGGTTAACATATGGATGAACATTTTGGGTTGTGTACTCAAGGCTAAGAAGTAACTGAGATTGGTTGGTTCAGAGCTGAGAGGGGCATGACGATACTGTATTATCATAAATGGCTTGCTGGGATTTAGTTACCGTAGATGTGTAACAGTGTTGCTGTAAATGGGAGGTGATGTAACAATGCTTACATTGTCCCATTAGTGTAAACAGCCTCTCCACCTTCCCCTACATAGTGCACCTGGGATGGATAGACATGTTGTGACTGCTGCACCTACAAAGAATAAACAAAAATTCAAAGTAGGGCAATTTTAAACCCTCATATAGTTTTGAAAAAAATACAGAAACCAAACACTGTGCAAAGTGTCAAGTACCCACTGTGTGCTTTTATCCAGTTATATTATTCAGTGGAAAAAGGGTGGCAACCAAGGAATCGTGTTTGTATTTTTATATAAAGGTATCAATTTAAAAAAAACTTGAGATGGAAAAAATAGAGTGGCTTATATTCAAACTTGAAAAAAAAAACAAAGTGTTGCAAGTTGCCCCTTCCCAAACCCTCAAGCGCAAAACCAAAGCAACTGCAACAATGAATGTCCAAACATAACAGTGATACCCAAACGAAAAAGAAGGCTGTGTATCTCCTCATTGAGAGAGGAAGCGAGAGTGAAGCTTGGACAAACCCAATTCCAATGAAGTTGGGACGTGATGTAAAATATAAATAAAAGCACAACACGATGATTTGCAAACAATGTCCGGCCTATATTGGTTTGAATACATAACAAAGGCAAGATATTTAATGATCAAACTGAGAAATGTGATTGTTTTTAGCAAATGATCATTCACAAAGGATTTTATGGCTACAATATGTTCTAATAAAGTTAGGGCAGGTGGCAAAAAAGACTGCAAAAGTTGAGGAATGCTTATCAAACACCTATTTGTAACATCCCACAGGTGAACAGGCTAACTGAGAAAAGGTGGGTGCCGTGATTGAGTGTAGGTATAGGAGCTTCGATGATTTGCATTCACAAGCAAAGATGGGGTGAGGTTCACATCTTTGTGAATAACTGCATGAGAAAACAGTTGATTTTGATGACAAAGGTCCTCAGCGTACAATTGCAAGGAATGACAAGTCCACACTTCAATTTTTTTTGTTTGTTTTTTTTTTTTTTGGTGGAAATTGTGGATATCGTCTCCAAAGAGGAAATTAACCATCTCTGCCGGGCTGTTATGGACGCTAAGTTCAAAATCCAACAACTGTGATGGTATGGGGCTGTGTTAGTGCCAATGGCAAGGGTAACTTACACATGTGTGAGGGTGCCCGGAATGCTGAAAGGTGCATACAGGTTTTGGAGAAACATATGCTGTCATCCAAAGCGACATCTTTTTCATGGATGCTCCTGCTAATTTCAGCACGAAAATGACAAACCACTTTCTGCACGTGTTACAACTGCGTGGCTTTGTAGAAAAAGAGAGCAGCTACAAGACTGGCTTGCCTGCAGTCCAGGCCTGTCTCCCAGTAAAAATGTGTGGCGCATCATGCAACTGCAGAGACCCCAGACTATTGAAAGGCTAAAGCTGTACGTCAAACAAAAATTGGAACTAATTCCTCCTACAGTAAGTACAGTAAATAGTACTGCGATTTATCCATTTGTGTTCATATTGTATTTAATTGAAAGATGTTTGTTGTTGTTTTTTTTCTCTTCTTCTTTCTACATACATTCTTGCTGCTGGAGGCTGTAAATTTCCCCATTGTGGGACAAATAAAGGATATCTTATCTTATCTTATCTTATCTTATCTTATGTTATCTTACAGAGCTTCAACAATTGGTGTCCTCAATTCCCAAATGTTGATTGAATTAAAAGGAAAGGAGATGGAACACAGTTGTTGCGGCCATAAAATTCTACGTTAATGATCATTTGCTAAAGATTGATCAGTTTGAACCTTAAATATCTTGTAATATCTTTGTAGTTTTTTGTAGATCTTGTTCTATTAAATATAAGGAAATCTCGATCTGCAAATCATTGTGCTCCGTTTTTGTTTGTTGAACACGACATACCAACTTCATTGGAATTCGTTTGCACAACAACATTCATGCAAGTAGCTTTGCTGGAAAATATTTAGTCACTCGTGTAAAAAGCTAATGACAAAAGTGAGACAACTCAGTTACAGCACTCATTCACACAAGCGTGCAAAAATGTGGGGCTAAGCCTGATGCGATTTTTCTTAGTGTCATGTGGGAAGAACAAACCAAGAAAAAAAAAACTGTGTCACCTCTACAACTGTGCAGCCTACATGCCAAGATTCTTTTACGAACACAAATATCCCAAGTGATTCCCCAGAACCAGTGAGAGTACAGTATTTCATAAGAGGAGAGTGGTGCAAAGACACAGGCAGTGGGCCAGGCTCAGCCAGAGAAAGACACTTGAGAGCAGAGAAAGTTTCAAGTATGCATTCAGCTTTCCATCAGCAGCTTTCAGTGAATGATTAAGTGCTAGGCCATTATTAGAACAATATGTATTCCTCACAGTCTGTGATGATTAACTCAAATGTAAATTTTGACCCTCATTTGACACAAATAATACTACTACTTCGTCAACATGCTGTGCGTATATATTTACGGCTAATATTTGTAATTATCTTGTGGTTCAAGGGGTATATGACTACGCTCACAGCACTGTATATGACTTTACAGTACTGTGTACCTGTGCAGGCACCTGTTGAGCCCTGGATACTGAAAGCTGCTGTACTTGTCCTCCCTTCTGAACTGAGCCTGTGGCTTGTACCAGCGCTCTCTGTGTAGAATACAAGACATGGCTCCATTACAAACGTATGCAGGTATCATGACACGCACGGCCACATTGCCATCAACATATTCCATTCCTTAAAAAATAGATGTTGACAGAAATCCCTTCTGCAAACAGCCGAGATGGGGACGAGAGTGACATTTAATGGACAGCGCATAAACATGCTTCGCTCGTTGGTATCGTGTTTGATTTAGTTTGTGAGGTCACATTATAGGAAGATTAAAAAAGCATTCACAGTTATCGACGGAGTGATTTTAGATGATTAAAAAAAAACAACAATAACAAAAAAGACTAGTCTGACTTTCACGGTTATCTGCAACAGTAGAGTTGCAGCCAGCCCTCGTGTTAGCATCCTACCTGTTGGGAGGCTGGGACAGGCTGTACCACAGGGGCCTGGGCTGATGATGACGTCCGCAGCGCCGCCACGCTGGGCGAAGAGTCGGAGCCGCCCTCGGAGCTCTGCATGATGCTTTGTAGGAAGACCAGGAGCAAGTGAGAGAAGAGAAAAGGGAGTTGGAGGGAAAGTGAAAGGAATTCAGAAGAGATTCACTTTTCAAATGTAAACCAATGAGCAGTCACTGGCTGTATACACTAATAGTGTACAGTAACAAGTAGAGCAGGAGTGGGAAACTCAAATGACGGGGGGTGGGGGGGTCAATTTTTCATCAGAGCAACTCAGGGGCCACTAAGACTACGCACTCCCCAACCAGATGTATGGCAAAAATGCCATTTTAATCATGAGAAAAAAATATGTGCACAAGAATATATAAAATATTTTTTATTTACGTTACATTATTGTACTTTTCAATATGCAACCCATGTAGAAATTGGGCCTTAACAAAAACGTCCTGAGGGGAGTTTGCGGTTTACCGCTTTCATCTGATTAGGAGGCCATAACATTTTAGCCTTCATCACTTGCAAAGGAAGCAACGCGACTCCACTGTAGACTTTTTTTTAAAATCTGCAGACGGTACATACGCAGGCAGGTGGTTTACAGTCAAGCTACTTTCAGGCAGGAAAAAAGACTCGGCTACTTCCGAGTGACTAAACCAAGAGGAGCCTCTCAACTTCCTTTTGGCTAATCATGTGCTCTGCATAGAAAAAAAAAGGAGAGAGAGGAAACACAGTGACACAAAGGATCACCCCTCCCTAAAAAAAAGTGTGAGCAATGGGGGTGATGAGATGATCCAAATTACAAAGGGGAGTAGGAAATACAAAAACTTCCCCTCGGAGCAAGTCTAATGAGAGGGATGAAAATGACAACGGGTCTGCAGGCCTGAGCAGGGTCCTGACGATATCCAGTTAGAACCAGAGGCACTCCCCCCAGGGCCCAAATAATCCATCTGATGTGAGGAAATTCCTAAATGCTTTGCAAACTTATTTTGGTTGCCATGGCGAAGAATCCATGGCAACCACCCCCAACTCAAACCTCTCCTCCCTCCTCGTTCACCCTTACCCCCACCGCCCAACCTCCGCCTTTCTTGCATAAGAACTTCGGAGTGTGACCGCAAGGACCTGAGTGAGGGAGGAAAGCAATGAAGATGCTCTTGGGCGGGATGGGATGCTTTCATTTAATGAGCAGCATTAAAGACAAAAAGACTGGCTGGGAAGATGTGTGGTCTGTGTAGGTAGATGGAAGAACAGCAATAACTCAAGCCAAACTGTGCTAAATCATAACACAAGATAAACAATATTGAGGCTTTTGTAATAAAGCACAAAAGCAACAGGTGCAGCAACTTGCGTTCCTCGGCTTTATCCGCACAAAACGTTCTTGCTGCGGCTTCAGAATTCGAACTACGCAAGTATCCAATCGACACAATCTTGTTGCAACAACAGCGTCAAATAAAATTGGCTAACAAAGAGTCAACATCAATGCAATTTGCGATTGGGACACATCGCCATTTCACCCGGAAAAGTTGAGATTTGCCATTCAACCTCATATTCATTCAATTGGGTCGATCTTGACATCTTAGATGTTAGTAATGCATTTTGGTCAAGTTGCCATGCTTCATTTAAAAAAAAAATAACTGTCTAGAGACAATGTGTATGCAAAGATCAAAAGATGTGAGTTTACTGACAGAGCAAACAATGACAGGGTAAACATTTTTGGTTAATGTGAGCCCATAAGCAATTAGTGGCCCTTCACTTTGCAACATATTCAGTTAGCATGCTGACTGTGTACTGTTTAATAAATACATATTTTATCTTCCTGAAAGACTTATAAGATCATCTCATATTTCACTATGACACAGTGAAATAGGAGTTTTTATTCTGTGCTTTTCCCTTTTCAAGACACCAATAAAGAAATACAAAAAGCTAGTACTGTCACTGAACACATCAAAGGGTCCCCTGAAGAGGGAAATGACTCAATAATGACAGGGTGGACAGCATTTTCAGGGACAAATGCAAAATCTTCCATGTGATTACAAATATTTCATATGCATGATCAAAATGCAGTTTTTTTCTCACAATTAACTTGTGTACAATGACACCATGGGGAAAAAACAGCAATGGATTCAGGATCATTTAGTAACTTAATGACACCCCCTGTAGTATGGCAAGGCAATTACCCATAATCGAAAATTAACTTTGTTGGCTTCTCCATCGTTATCTGATTTGCTTATCGTCATGAGGGGCGCGAGCGTAGTGCAGCCTATGCCAGCCGTCTTCGGGTAGTTGGCGAGGTACACTGTGAACTGGTTGCCAGTCAATGACAGGGCACGCGTAGAGGAACAACCATTCATATTCACAGTCACAGCTAGAGACAACTTAGAGTGTACTTTTTTTTGTCAATGGATGCTACAGCTTCTTGTTGACTTTGAAACTTAGCTTGTAGCCGACGTGTGCACATTTTGAGCATGGCGTCTCTGATCCACTAGTTAAAGGACACTTTGATTCTCTCCTCTTTCATCTCAAACTGCTTCAAACAACAAAGCGTGTGACGGAAAAGTGGTTAGGACTGCACGACTGTCCGTGTTTTATGTTATGTGTTGTGTTTATTATATTACTTTGTTAACTGTTTTGTTAAGCGCTTTGTTACAGCTGCCGTTGTTGTGAAGGCGCTATATAAATCAGCAGGTACCGGTATTGTATTGTATTGTATTGTATTGTATTGTATTGTATTGTATTGTATTGTACCATAAAAACACTGTGCATGTTTTGAAATGTGCGAGGAACCGGAATACCCAGAGAAAACCCACACTAGCACGGGAGAACATACAAACGCCACACAGGCCTGGACCTTTGCGCTGTAAGGTGGACGTGCTAACCTGTCATTCACCCTGCTGATGTTGGCTTCTCAAAATCCCCAAAACATTATAATCTCAGAACAACGGTGAATGCGCGGAACGGCTCAGTGTGTGTTTGCAAGTTCCTACACTGTGAAAGGAACCTGAATGCGGCGTGCTGCTTGTGCAGCATGCGTGTGACAAATGTCATTCTGCCGAAGTTTTACGAACATCGCCAGTGCTAAAACGAGCAGTTAATATAAATGAACCGATCATGCAAAATGAAACACTTTGGTATTCTCCCATTTTCTTTCTTCTCTTCTATTTCAATGATGGGGGAAAAGGCTAGTTTGTAATTCACGCTCCATGTATGAAAGGTATCTTGCCTTATGTTGCACTGAAAGTTGTGTTCTTATAATGTACACAGCCATATTTGACATTTTGAGGTGATTTTTTTTCAATTAATGGGTTATAAAATCACATGATAAAAGTAATAAAAGTCCCAATTATCTTGTTTTCCTTTTTGGCAAATCTGAAAAACAATCCATGACTCAAAACTGTGACATAATCCTAACCGTGATTTTTTTTTTTTTTTGGATCCCTTGCACCCCTAGTCAGCAGTGAGTAGAGGGGAAGTATGTCTTCTTCAAGACAGAAAACAATACATGATGTGGGTGTGCCGCCACTGGCTTTTCCGCAAGAGCAAGCCATGACTAACACACTGAAAGAGTTATGTTGAAATATCACTGTGTGTGTGTGTGTGTGTGTGTGTGTGTGTGTGTGTGTGTGTGCGTGTGTGTGTGTGCGCGCGCGCACGTGTACATTTTGAAACAACACAGTTGGTTGAACACGTGGCAATTAGCAATTTTACATTAAAATCCTTAATTTCATGTAGCTATCATTCAAATGATGCCAACACAGAGTAAATACTTTTTAAAACGTGCTGCACTTCTTTTTTTTGTCATTCTAAGGAATGGCATTTGCCAAAAGATGGTAAATCAAGTTCTAAATAAACTATCAACAAGTCAAATCTTCAAATCTGTAATCTTCCCAAATTAAAATCACAAAACCATGAAAGAGAAGATTGGCCTGTTTGAAGCATTTAGCGTGCATGTCCATTGAGGTCCATTAAAGGGCTGGATTTTATAGGAAGAATGAAGTGTGCCAAATTCCTGCGTGTAAAAACAAAAAGAAGAAGAAAAAAAAGGAATCAGAGCGGAGGGTGTCAAAGAGGATGAAAAGTCGTGCAAATTTCCCTCCGGTGACTGCGACACACCTAAAAGTGCAACAATGCAGGAGATGGAGAACATGACTACAAAATGCTACTCGGGACGCCCTGCTGTTTGGGGCGAGAACTCAACGCCTCCAGACCAAAGACACATTCTCTTCCACGTCGGCACACAAACAGCTTTCCTTAGCGGGTGTTGCGAGCCTTGTTCATACCAACAGTAGGAGACAACCTTTCGAGAGTTACCGGGTTTTAAAAATTGCATTAAAATAAATAAGTCAAAAGACGTTTGAAAGGCTTACAAAAGGTTACTAATTGTGCAGCCCCTCATTCAGACAGGATTTAAACATGTGCCTCTGACAGTTCAAACTTGAACAGAACTCAATCAGAGAAAAACACATACAGATGTTCAATTAAAGGAAGGCGCTCGTGTTTGCACTGGCTCACATTGTTTGCAGAGCAACAACCGTTGCCAGTGGCAACAACGTCCACTCCCGTTTCTAGGAGCCTGTTGCTATGCAACGAACAGAATACTTCCCAAACCAAACAATGCCTCCCCCACCCTCCACATGATCCGTATATCTCACACTAAGTAGAAACTTACAACAATAAACCCTATGTAAGCTATTAATTTCAGACACTGGGAGGCACGCCGCTGTTCCTGTGGTGTATTATTTAAAAAAATGTGTAGTCTTGATGCGGCTTTAGACGTCATTGAAGTGGACAGGATGAGGAGTTTTCTGTGGTGGTCAGAGGCAGGAAGGAGGAATGTTTAAGTCATCAAGTGTAAAGCAGTCTATTCTTCAAGGTTGCTTTGCATTCAGGCCAAGTGAAAATTGACCCAAGCCAAGTCTGATCTTTCCAAAGTTGCTTGCACGAAGAGAGAATGGTCAAATAGTTGGAGGAGTTTGTAGTTTTTGTTGAAACAGGAACAGACACTTGTTGAATTTGAATACAGACACCAATGGGAGGGCATGAAGAGACCGCGGACATGTTGACAATGAACGGAAGGCAACAGGTTGCTGGCAGGTAGGTTCTATGCAGTGTTTGGAAATTCTATGTATTCATTCATTCATTCATTTAATAACTTTCAAAATCAACCAGTGAGCACTTGGACTGTCAAGAAATTACACACAACACGGCACACACATGTGCACACAAAAGGGTGCATGAAGATGATGGAGAGATTTCCACAACAGAGGTTAGTCTTCAAGTTGTCTCATTAATTCATGGCTTCGTGGCTCAAAGGGGTGCAGTTGTCAGGGGAGAGTCAATCTGAACTAAGCAACCCCCACCCCAAATCTTCGACTCTCACCTCTCTATCTCAAATCGTCAGCAAAGCAACCTGTCCACTCAGTCACCATGCGCGCACACGACAGGCCTGACAGTCACAGCCAGATCAAACGGTTACTATGGCGACGGTGCGTTTGCCCAGGCTCTATGCAAGCAACCTCCTCCCTCCCCCAACGCTGTACCTCTTCTAAACCTTTCCAGATTTTTATAACTGCCCTGTCGACCCACTGCACCCTGCCTGGCACACCAGAGAAGGGGGTCGGGGGGGGGGGGGGGGGCTTTCATGATTTGTGCACAAGCCACATCTTGACAAGACGTTGACAAAACGCGAACATGCGCTTTAATCATCACATAGCACGTTTTTTTGTTTTTTTTTTAAATCCAGTCTCAGTCATTTTACCGGAGTTACTTTTTAAGTGAGATTTTTTTTGTTACAATTTAAAACTTGAATCACTGTATAACAACCATTGAAATTCATTCAGGGGAATAAAAATGAAGTAAGAAAAACAATGTTCACCCCCCAAAACGCTGCTAAACATTTAATATACATTTTATATGAAAAACGGGAAAGCTGGGGTGGGGCACTGAAGGTCAACTGTGAAGTAATTCTGAAAATCACAAATGAAATATTTTTATGTCACAACTACCGTCATTAAGCAAAATACATTAAATATAGCATGAAAATATGATTTCTATTTCGGAAATTTGACAAAGTCACCATTTTCCCGACGTGAGATTCTGACAAGAGACAAACCTGGAAGTGTGACGTCACATTAAGACAACACTAGCGGGGCTCACTATGAAAAGTGTAGAAAGCCAGTCGATTCGGAAAGCGACATTTCAAACTTATCTGAGAGGATCGATTATGTTTGACTGGACTGATTTCAAAACTAGTAATCCATTTATTTGTTCATGATGAAACGATTAAACATTTTGGTAGATTCAACTGTCATAAACGACATAACTCCAAAGAGTTTTGACACCTCCCCCGTCATTGATTTCCAAATGCAGCCAATGATCGAAAACAATCTGCAGCTCGTGCTTGAACTGCTTTTATCTCAACTGCCTGATGCACCGGCGCTCCATGTTTCCCAGTTGGAACACGTCCTTGAGCTCATCACCCCAAAAACCCCCGTTCCCTCACCGAGGGTGCGTTCAGAAATATTCTCAGAGCACACCGTTTCACCCAAACTTTTGGGAACCTCAGAATGTTGTTCAAATATGCAGTTCACATTTAGAGTGCCGCCAAAAAAGATGGCCTGTGCAGGCAGATCAAGGAAAATAAACATCTGTTTTCAGAAACGAATGTGAACCGAGCATAATCGACATCCCAGCAGCGTATGTGGACGACGAAACGATGGTGAATAAATAAGTTTCAGCTTTTCTTTTTTTTTTTAATACAGCTTACCTTAACTCGAATACCGTGTCGCATTGTCGCCAAAGATCCATTTCTAGTGGGTTTTATGTGTTTTGGAAATCCTTGTTGGGCAAAGTTACTTGCCATGTCTGCTTCCATACTCCTGGCAGAAGTCCTTCTTTTTTTGTCCTCTTTCAAAGAAGAAGCAACGGCAATCATGGAACCCAACTTTCACTTTGCAAAACAACAACAAAGATTTGAAAAGGACATAAAACTCACTAGAAATGGATCTTTGGCTACAATGCGACGCGGGATTTTAGTGAAGACATTTTTTTTCAATAAAAATACTTTAAAACGTTTTAAAGTAGTTTTCAGCCGGCATTTTGTCCTCCTCATCTTCTGCCAGACCGCAGAGTGTGCAATGCTTACATTAATTTATGAATGCATCCAAAAGTAAGCAAGGGAAAACTGGATACATTGATTACACATTCTATGAGTAGCGAGTTTTCGTTAGGTACTTCAGCTTCCTTCCACATTTCAATTTTTTCCTAAACATGCACATCAAGTGAAATGAAGACTCTAAGTTTACTCGTTGGCAAGAGCACTCACTCTTTGGATGACTTTGTTGCAAGCTTTGAAGCCGAATAAACATCTTCCAACAAAGCAGAAAGTCCATTGAAGAAAGGAAAAGTGAGGAGAGAATGGGGGGCTCCAGTTATCCCCGCCACTTGGAGGGGGAGGGAATGGTCATTGTAATGCAAATGTCACCACCTTGCCTGCTGTTTGTGGCAGGAAATTTAATTAGCAGTTGTGTAGCCGAGATACAAACAGGTGGAATGTAAAGAATGCCCGTGATGACACACACGCAGAGAGGAGAGAAACATTCCCGTTTCACAACCAGTTTCAACTTGTTGCCGCTGCGTATGTACCAATCAGTCTCAACGTTTCTTTGGCATATGACAACATGTGTTTCTTTGTATCCTAGCAACAGAAGCCCACAATGATTTGCAAAACCACTCCAATTGTGTAGACTCAACTGTTTCCACAGATTCTTAATCAACTCTCAGCATTAATTAATCTTCTCTTCTGAACTCTTCCTATGTTGAAATGACCACAAAAACATGTCCAAACAGTACTTTTAATTTACACTTAATAAGCCCCGAGAGGCAATCTCTGCTCTGTGTATTTGGGACATGCGTTTCCGTTAATAAATTAAACAAGGCTCATCCCAGACAGCTAAATGTGCAAAAACAGACAGTTCAGATGTCAAATCAGGAGACAAGTGCAACGTTGTATTATTACGATGGAGACTCAGAGTGGCAATGACGCCAATGACGCTGACTCTACATGTGTAAGCTGAAGAGTGGACCTAGCACTTCTCCCTGGGGCTGTGGCGGGCCTCATCAAAATCAGCTAAATACAGAATCAGCAAACACGCACACACCCACACACACAGATCATGTGACCAAAAGCCGTGACGGGTCACCCGCCGTCCAAGAGACAACTGCAGCTGTGCTCTTGAGATCTACACTTTACAACACATGCGGGTCCGAACAGCACGCGTGTTCACAAAAATGAGGAATTGTAGGCCTCTAGGAAGATGCATTATTGCCTGATCAATTGTTATGTTAGAATTTGTGCGATTTTGATCACATTCGCAAAATACGACACAACCTTATTAGCTCTGGGGTTATTCTGTGCTGAGCCCGAAAGCTAATCTATTGTTAGCATCGTCTCGTGTCTGGTGAATGGAAAGTCTGTACACTGGGAGGGGAAGTTCCACCTCCGCGCCCTCGACCAGCCAATCACAAAGTAATGGCGTTCATTTTTAACTGGTAAAAAGTACCCAAAACATTTTTTAAAAACTCGCTCGAGTTTTTTTAAATTTTAACATCTCTTCATTCAAAATAGCTTTCATTACTTATCAAAGGTATGTCAACCTCCAGCCACGCACATTCAGGCAATCACAGATGGAATCTGCAGGCAGGCGTGTTGTTTGCACAAACACGGAAATACAGAGTAAACTTTTGCTAAACGAGGATACACGAAAAACTGCGGTCATACTGAACGTGAGTTCGGCTATTCTCGCGACGCGATTAAATATAGCATAGCAACGCAGTTGAATGTAAAGTCAATTCAGGTTGCGTAGATCTGGGCCAAGTCTGTGCAGCCGCGGTGGAGCCAGACGGCTTTGAGAATGTGCTACTTCAGGATCAGAATCATCTTTATTGGTCAAGTATTTGTCGTTACATACACGCCAAGTAAAAAGTGGAGAAGCAATGTAGGACAAAATAATCATTGCGGTCTGTCGGCACCGGGACTTGTACAACACAGCCAGCTTCAAATAGGAGCCAAAAGGAGCAAGCCCAGGCAACAGGGCATGACAGGCAAGTAAGCGTATAAACTTGTTTACAGATGTTGAAGATAGCAAGAGTTGGAGCAAAAGCCCCCGGCCACCTGAATGACTGCCGATGTTCAAGCTTTTTTTTTTTGCCATTAATGTCAGAGTAAGAGATATTGAAAATGCATTAACATTACATGTTGTATTTTAATGTTTTCTTGGGAAAAATTTGGAGAGGTTTCAAATATTTCTTATTTTGCAAGGGTGGGGGCCACCTGGAGAGTAACTATACACATAATTTAAAAGCTATATCGGGCCATCCTCTGATTAAATAATTGATCAAGTAGCGGGGTTTTTTTCTTCAAACCTGCTGACCGCTATTTGACCCTATAAACAATGATGGCGTAAAGCCTACTATAAAGCGCAGTAGTTTGAAACTAAAAACATTCTGCTTGAAAAAGCCTTTTTACTGTACGCTCAACACAAGCGCCAAGACATACATCAACGACAGGCAGCATCCCACTTGATTTAATTATCCCATTGAAGTGCCTTTTCTTTGTGGCCTGCCTCTGCAAGCATGAAGTATGCACTTTAACCGCACGGCGAGATGAAAATAACCTGATTAAACCACGGCCATTAAAAAGAATAACATTTTACGTTCCTCTTTCTTTCCATGACTTGGGTGTATTTGTGTGTCAAGTTGCCATGTAAACATAACATTGATACTCTAGCACTCGGGCTTGAGGTTATTGACTTTCTTTGCAGACAGCTTTTTGGGAGGGTTTTTCGATATCAAATACTGGAAAGGTTTTCTGACATCTTCTCATTTAGTTGATGAACATTTTCAAACAGACTACATTGGAACCTCGAAAGTCCAACGATTTGGAGTTTAACCAAAGCTTTCGAGGGAAAAACATGCCGCAAAATAAACTTTAAATACAAACCAAGATCTTCAGTACAGTGAAGGAAAATGTGTAATGATAACCAGAAGTGGAATTCACAGCCAACTTGATTGATAAGAGTACTAATCAGATGCTTTGTAAACAAAAGATAACTTTTACAAAATAACAACTATTAATATCAACAATGCTATGCAAACACTTTCATTTCTCCTCACCATTACATGTCTGTTTGGGTGAGTCGTGTATTGCTTGCAAATCAGAACCACTGGGGACACAAAACAGATTGTGGTTGTTTTTGCGGTTTATTGTTGTAGCTATACTTGTGTTTCTTAATGAAATACATTGTAACAAAGCATATGGCATAAATAAAAGTTACTTGGTACATCAGTCTTGACATTTGAGTTTGTGGGAATACACAACTGAAAGTTTGACTCAAATGATTATGCAGAGCGGGGCTTAATTAGATACACTTTCATGCTGCAAAGATTCTTCTTGATGCTTCAGTGCTAAGCAGCATTACAAATGACCGAGCACCTGACAGCTGTCTCTGAAAAGATCCTTCATTAGAATCATTGTCCCCCTGGAGACAAACAGAACAGACTCCCGGGGGGATTTCAGGTACCATACAAAAAATGTGGCATGAAAAGCAGACACATTTTTTGAATAATAATAACAATACGGATTTCTTGAATAATTAGCCCTGTGAAGTGCATTTTGGTATATTTGTGCACAAGGACCACAAAGGTGTGTGCAGAGTGTACACGTATTCCTGGCTTCATGTGGTACAGTTTCACTTCATAGCCACAACATGCTTTATGTGATGTGTCCATAAAATGGCTTTGTGAAAGCTTACTATAAATCCATTCCCCCTGTCTGTACGCATCATTTATGTGATTTATAATGTGTTCCTCAGCCATACCACGGCTCATCATTTGTACCGCAAATTGATCACAGATTTTTATACCATTGGTTTTGTGGGGTTGAGTTTAGTGTTGCACTCCTATGCAGTAACATATTGTGACGCAAAGTATTGCTGTATGCACCCTTTGTGTTTGTTGCCGCTTCGTGTGTGTCTGTTTCTAATTACCATCACACCTATGCTAAAATCCGCTAGCCCATCTATAGCATTTGACATTATATGTAATCTTTAAGCTAGCAGACTTTTATTAAATGCATTTTAATGTTTTGGTTGAACATTTTAGTGTTAAAATATAAGATAAGATAAGATCAGAAAACCTTTATTAGTCTTGCAATGGAGAAATTCCCGATTCGCAGCCGTAAAGTTATGAAAGGAAGAGGTAGAACCACAAACTATAGGAGCTGCTGGAAAGGCAGCCACTCACATATAGTGCACATGTTTTAATTAGCTGTTGTTGCAAGCGTCAATTTTACAGTAAACCTCGGGTATTGTGGGAGTGACAAACCGAAGCAACCTCTGACTTGAACAACAATGTAAGGGAATGTGGAAAGAGACACCATACAATGGATCTTCGTTTATAGGTTTAGGTGTATTGAAAGCAAATCTATCAAAGTAATGAACCATTAAAAAATTTACCTATGGTGGTGGGTCTTGATCAGATCCCCCGCGATAAACGAGGTTTCACCTTGTATTTGAATGCAGTATAGACATGCAATGTGTAAACGCTCAGAGTAGAAACGAACCAGCAGTGGAAAGGAACACCACATCGCCACCTAGCTGAAACTTACCAACTACTATACTTGGACTTGTTTTATGTAAAGACGGAATCAGGTTAACGTGATTGTTCTTCATTCGGCATTCGAGGTCACTCGCAAAGCAAGAGTAGATAGGAGCTGTCGTCGAACTCAGCAATTTGAATTGAAGCGTTATAAGACATGAGCTGGCAGCAACAACAAAGTTTATGTTTACTTGAGCCTGAGCCTCCGGTGGCCCTAACTTTGCTGAGACTAGCCGCGCTCCGCTGCCACCTGCTTGAGTGCTAGTCCGATAACAACACTCCACAGTTCAAGTTAGTGGAACAACACATGGCTGCTGCGAAACAAACAACGTGCACTTTAAACGGCGAGCACACACGACGATGCTATCGGCATTAGCAGCAAGCTAAAAGCGAGTAGGGTTACGTTAGCCCGACCCTTCATGCTGCCGCGCACTAAAAGCGAGCGAGAGCGCCTTCGTGTCCTCACACAACATCGCAACAAGTGGGAAAGTGATGTTGAAAGAAGCCCAAGTTGGAACAACACTGACACGCAAGCAGCAGATGTGAAATCGACATTTTGTCACCTGACAGTCATTTTGGGCTTTAAAGGCGTACGACTGGACGCGTCGGCTAACTGCAACGCGGAAACGGCGTCTCAACTTCGGTTGTGGTGCGAGAATGACGCACGACCGCCATGTCATCAAGCGTTTCTTGAATAAAAGTCACTTTTAAAGAATATAGTCACCTTCGTTTTGCGAAAAGTTGTGCCTGTGTCTTTCTGGTCACTCTCCCCCACTCGTTCGATGACCTCCAGATGCTGCTGCGGCGGCTGCTGTTGCTGAGTGTTGCGCCGGTTGGTAAGAAACTGTCTCCACGGCTACAGTCACTATGGCGCAACGGGGTCTCGAGGCAACTGTTGCTACCCTGGAGTGTCGACGTCACAATCCGCTCCGTACTGGGGGGCGGGTCAAAGTGGCAAATCCCACCCACGGACAATTAAACTGTCAACTTGGCCCTAACCACCGGAGGGCAGTCTTGAGCAAACAAGTGGTAAAAGGCGGCTTCTCATTGGTTGTTTGCGTAATCACGCCCACTCACGAGCCACACCAAATGGTATTATTTACAGTTGTTCTCTGTTTCTATGAAAATAAGAACAAACGAACAATGAATTTTCTTTTAATGTGATTACATTCACATATATATATATATATATATGTGTATGTATATATTTGTGATACTGTTCGCTAATTGCAAATTGTTAAAATAAACTTCATTTAAACATGTGGGTTTCAAACGTTATTCTGCAACATCACCAATTTTACTAATCATAATTTCAGAATGGAAAGCATTTGATTGATTTCACTTATGACTACGATGGGTATTTTTTCTTTTTTAGATTATATTTAGATATTTTTTAATTCATTGTTAAATTCCAATTTTGTTTTAACTGTTTCGTGTTGATTGTAAAAATATCGGGAATATTGTAGTAGTATATAGTGAATAATGCTGTGTCAATTTTATTCTCCTCAAATAAGGTGTATAATTTATGTTATATTTATGCCTGTGTATCCATTTATTTTTCGACAGAACAGCGCCGTCGTTTTTGTACGCGCAACCAGCCCGATCTTCCTGCACTTCTGATTTTCAGCACACAGTGGCAGCAGAAATCTAGAATTTTTATAGCAAGCGTCTACTTTGTTACGTCAGAAAGTGAAAAAGGAAATAGGTGAAAAGGAAAATCGTTTGACGAAAACTCATGCCTCTTATGTTTCAATTTAAGGAACTGCTTAAACACAAAACAACACAAGTATAGAAAACTATTCAACCAATCTATCTTGAAAACCCCCTGGCAAGGAACCTGATAATAAAGCATTTATGTGAAGATTTAAACACTTAACATAAAACTTCCATGCTCTACATCAGCACAGAGACAAAAGAACTCAAGTCATACTTATTGGTCAAAAACGCTTTATGTTTTTAGGATTCTATTTTTCTTCTGATAATGAGGAGGGCAGGGTTATTACGCAATATACTTGCGTGTGTACACAAAACACATAATGTACATTAAAATACAATATTGTGCATCTTGTGCAATGTGAATATTATCAGACCCCCTTATCAGTGGAGTCACAATTGTGGATACGTATTGCTGTGGCGCAAATTACGTCATGCGTAATTGGATGACAGACTATAATACAATATTTCATTGACAATACCTGTATAACCTACTTTGCTTATACAGTGCCAATTGTTTTTGGTAAATCCGAATTGTAGAACCACTTAGTCAATGACTACAATTTTTGCCACAGAGTGTTATCTTATTTCAATGTCATTTAATTTCACAGTTAACATTTAGACAAGGCAATATGAATATATATTAAACTTGCAATTTAGCTGACAGGCTGTAAGAAACGTGACCTTTTTTCTCACTTTTTTCATCCATCCACCCATCCATTTTCTAATCCGCCCCATCCTCACAAGGGGCGCGGGTGCGCTAGAGCCTATCCCAGCTTCCTTTGGGCAGTAGGCCGGGGGGGTCACCCTGAACTTGTTACCAGCTAATCGTAGGGCACGCATAGACAAATAACCATTCATATCAATCATACCGAGGGACAATTTCAGATAAAATAAGAAATCATTTATTTGTCTCACAATGGAGAAATTCCCAATTTACAGCAGCAAAATTATGAAAGGGGGAAAGTAGAAGAACAACAAATATATTAAAAGAAATACAAATGTAAAATAGAAATATAAGCATATTAAAAATGGGTGAGTTGGGGTGAGTCCAGGTCTATTCAATAGCCTGACAGCAGTCGGCAGGAACGAACAGTGGTACCTCTAGTTCTTGCGATTGTAGAGTGATCCATTAATCTGCCACGCATTTCGAATGTGGGAGGAAACCGGAGTACCCGGAGAAAACCCGCGAAGGCAAGGAAACATGCACACTCCACACAGGAACTGGTGCTAACCAGTCGTGCAGCCCTCACTTTTTTCAAATTATTTTAATTGTAGTTTTGAACATTTTGCACCCGTGTTATCAAAGACAATGACGTCTTGAAGATCAAATACATTGAAAGACGTTTGTAGATGAAGGAAGACACGCTTCTGAATGTACTGGATGGCAATTTTTTTTTATTGGTCTGTGGGCATATCGTCAGACAACACAAACGTGACTCCGGTAACCTGTCCTTACCTACTCCGGCATTTGAACTTTAAGGTACACTGCTTTATTTTTATTTGCCGCATCGTATTGTGACTGTATTTTGATATCCTATTGCTTTTGCACGTGGGAGGCTAATAGAGGTACTCACAGCGCCATTAAAGGCATACACACACAAAACATCAGTAACAATTGTGAATTCCGAGAATATCCGAATATTATTAGGCATGTAGCATACTTGCTCATTTGAGATATTTCAAAGTCGTTATTAGAACTAGGAGCATGTTCTGCGTCATCAGTCATGGTGTATATAGTGTTAAACTGAATAATGGTAAAAGAGCGAAAAAACGTCTCTAAATGCGCAGTGTGGCTCGTTGAGTGAGCACTTTTAACCGCAAAAGAGCGGCGAATACACACATTATGACTACTATTGGCGTAAACCAAATATATTTCAGGGCAACACATCATATCATTTGCTTCTTATTACATTATGTTTACCGCACGGTGTTTTGGTTGCTTAGATTAGTTTTTATAATTAGGCGAACAACTTCCATACATTATCTTACATTTTACAGCTCGTTCCTGAACTGAAAGGTTTTAGCAATGTATTTGCTAACACATGGAAATATTAGCAAATATATTGCATAGAGGATAATATATTCCTGTTGTAGCAACATGGCAGGAGACCGCCATCTCTGAAGATTTAAAAAAAAATATATACTGTATATAACAACATGGAACGGGCGCTTCAGATGCTTCTAAAAGTCTCCATAACAAATAAATTAACAGCCCTTCTCACCAATATTCTTCCTTTTGCAGTAGTTGAGTTTTTAAGGCAGGTTTCAGCATTTGAAACATCACAGAATTATGGCTTGCCTGAGCAAATGGTGGATATTGTGAACTAATACTTGTAAGCCAATCTGAGAAGGGGGTCCTCTGATTAGAGTGGTCATTTCCGAATTGGCCAACATTTTACATCACACCCATTGTATTTTTAAATCATCTACATACGAAATACTAAAACATGTGTTTCTGAGTAAATTTACTTCTTCTGAGACCAAAACTATATAAAAAAGAAAGAATATTTCAATATACTTTTAAAAATACCAAATAAGTCTGGAGTACCCTCTAAAATGCCATTTTTCCTTGACCCCTCCCCTGCCCGACCCCCATTTGACCAAATTGAATCTCAACTCAGTTACCAAGGCCAATTGAATCTTAAATAAAACTGTTAACATGAATGGTAAATTTCATTTTTCAAAATATTTGTTTCATTACTGTCTCATGTAACTGTGGGAACATTTATGTTAATGAACATAAGATTTAAACAATAATCACTGATGGAACATGTGTCTCATAACATGTACGCAATGCTGTTATCAGAATATTTTTTTGCACGGAAGAGGGACGCTTTGGATTCCATAGTATGCTATCTTGGGGCAATTCAGAAAGTCCCCAAAATGCAAATAGCTGTGTATGAAAGAGAAATAGTTCAAATAATAAGTGAACTTGTAATTTCAAAATGCACTCATATCATATCTAACTTAGTGTTATTTCTTTTTCACAAATGCATTTTCCCTTTCCTTACCTGGATGGTAACCTATACCAGGAGGGGCTGTCATTTTGAAGGTCTTTGACTGTTATGTGATTAAGGGCTCACAAAATAACTTGAATTGACTTGATAGTAGGAAAGCCATCTGCAGGAATACAGCCTATATGACATTTTTTGAAAGACTAATCTCATTTACTGTAATGTAATGTCTAATTCAAGATATCGCAAATTGCCACACAGTAATATATTGTCATCGGTCATGATAATCAGTGGACCTTAGAAACGAGCCGCAGTGGAGCATCTGGTGACTGAGAAAGGATGTCAATGACTGAAAGTAACCCCAATGATGATTGGCAGAGAGCAGTTCAGTCAGCGCATGCGCACACTCGCTCTGGCTGTCAGGTGATGCTGTGGCGTGTTGGCTGTGTCTTCTCTCAAAGCAATTGGCTGAGACTGATCTTGCCATGGAAAGACACGGTGGCACACATTAAGTGAGCGTTTGTTGGCGTCAGATGTGATGAATGTTGGTTTGAAATAAGGCATTGGGAAAAGAAGACTGCTTGCTTTCCTGATTCATTTAAATACATTTGGTGTATAGCTACAGTGCATAAATGGTTACATGACAGTTACTTGGCAATTGAATGAAAATGAGGAAATAGGATCACATATACATTCCAAGCTTCTTACTCAGAGACGAGAGTGTTGTCTTATTTAAACAATGTATGATCAGTCTAATCAGGATGCACTTACAATCTGGTTTGTCCTCCTGTAGTTCTCACCAAGCTGTAGTATTTAAGAGTCTAGATAATGTTAAGCAACACTGAAGCTGACAATTTTACATAATGCATACATAGATTGTTTGAGGAGTGCAGCATCCGTTGATGAACTGTCTCATCACAATTAAATATTTCATTATTAAACTTGAAGAAAATTAGTGAACCAAATATAGCTGTTTTATTCCGAGACTGGCTTTACTTGTTTTTTACAGTCCTTCTTCGAATTTGATCGGATGATTCTTCACACAAAGGCGGCAATTGGTCACTGCAAAAAAGCGACAACCTGTTTTTCTAAGGATTGCTATTGTACATACCAAGGTATTTTCAGTCATCAAAGCTCTTGCGTAGTGGCAGTTCCTCTGCACTGACTGTTGCCAAACTCAGTGACCTCTCTTTTTACAAAACAACAGATCGTAGCGCTGCACATACAGCTATTTTATGATATTGTCTTCAAACAACTTTTCAGGTACAGCTATTTTACGATATTGTCTTCAAACAACTTTTCAGGTAATCTGGCTTTTATTTCACAATTACACATTTTGATCTTGTTGGACTTAAGTTCCTGTGGTGCGCTCGTAATTTGAATTACAAAATTGTTTTAGTGTATTTAGTCTTCTTCTGTAATGCGAAATAAATGCAGATGTTTGTTTTGTTTTTCATTGGTTATCATCTCTGCCAATGAAAACATCTTTTTATCCAAAGGTGGAAAAACACCCAAATTAGCGTTTCATTGACCTTGTTTTCTTAGTGACCATTAAATACACACTTACCGGCATTAATAGTTGATTAAATATAAATACATGATATAATGAAAAAAGAAAATAGCATGTTCCTCTAATGCGAAGTTAAAAATACAAAACAAATGAACATGAAGGAAAAAAGGTGTTTTGGATTTTGAGTTATAGAACAAGAGAGTCCGACTGTGTGAAGACAATTCGACCTGTCGTAACCTTTGCCAGTGACTGCTGTTTGACTGTGTGTGTGTTTGTGTGCGTGTGTGTGTGAGTGTGTGCGTGTGTGTGCGCGTGTGCGTGTGTGCGCGTGTGTGTGTGTGTGTGTGTGTGCGCGCGCGCGCGCGTGCGTGCTTGCTAGTATCCGCGGGGGGATGGGTTTCATAGTAGCATTCGTTGGAGTAGAGAGAGTGTCCATGACGCTCTTCAACAACTTCCCCCTACTTGCTTCATTTGGCTTGCATGACCTTATATGGAAGATGAGTCTTGTGGCGTGAGCGATTTCATCCTATCATATTGCTTTGGGATGGAGGGGGTGTGGGAGTGTTTCGAAGGAAGCCGGCGGCACCGGCTGGGTGGGGTTTTCCTCTAGGGGAGGGACTGACCAAGCCGACTGCTGTTTGAAAATGAATGATAGGCTTTAGCTTATGTTGTATTTGTAGACACACGAGAAGATCGTAACATTTTAGACGCAAGCTGAATACTGTTGAAGGTGCTTCATTTTACACTAAATCTCAACTGGGCTTAGAATCTGTTTCCAGCAATGCAATGTGAGTATTTCACTTCATTTTGCATTGTTATGCCATTTAAATGGAATGAATTTATCCTTTTACTTTCTGCACTAGATTTGCTTTGCATTAATCTCTTTTATACTTACACTTTATATCAACAGAAACGTATTGTCAGAGGCTGTGGATTTGTATTTTCCCCTCTGATTTTCTTTGACTGTGAGATTTCCTTGATTTTCATTTTGAAGTCTACATGTGATCATCTTTTTATTTTTGCCTGATGAGAATGTGTCAGCTTTGTTGCTGAACATTCAGTATTAAGGAGAAACATGATTTGTATCCGGCAATCATTCTGTCAATGACACGTGGAGATTTGGTCTAGTGCAGCATGGGTGTAACCCACCCGGCACTTGTTGTCAATTCAAATGACTCCCTCTTTTGCGGACATTAAAGAGACGGTGTGTTAAACGTCTCCATCAGCCATCACGCAGAACAGATGCGCAACACATAAAAAGCAGTCGTGTGGTTCAAATGATCAGCTCATCAGCAAGCTTTGATAAGATTGATAACAATTCTGATCATTTGAATCGGGTGTGTTGGAAGACAGAGACAACTAATACTGGCAGGGTAGGGGCTCTCGAGGACCATCTCCGAGTGTACTTGATTCTGAGGGTTGATCAAATGTAAATAATAATGAATTAAAGCGCAACAAAGGCCGCGAGGAGTTTGCTGGTTGCAAACCTGGACAAAACGTGAGAAATATCTAGGAAGTGCTGTGGTCGTACCTCTGATCTTGAATATTTGATGATAACCCAGCTGAGTTTTACTGTGATGTCATAAGAGTCGAATTGGAGGAAAAGAGATTTGAGTTTTGAGCAGCTCGAGAAGAATTTCGTTTTGTTCAGTATGTCACGCCAACTGTTGCAACAAGAGAACAGCTGCTTTGCTCGAATTGCTCGTTTATTGGAATCATGTCACTGTCGGTTTGTCAACTTTTGCTTTCAGAGAAGTTGAAATTGAAAAGAAGCCCATATTTCACCCAATACGTGTTTCCAGTAAACTGCTAAGATGGGAAGGATACCTTTGGTCATGTCTATATGATAATGAGATTGCTTTTAGGAAGTGTGGTTGAAAGCCTGTGAATCATATTTACTGTGACAATTTAATATTTTCACTGACAGAAGTAGGAGAGTTGATGTTAACCATTTCACATGACAAACATCGATCAAGGTCAGAGTGAGCCAAAACCACAATCCCACCAACGCAAGCTCCTTTTTAAAATGTTGCTGAACAAAGTCCAACCTCATCGACTCTACTTCCGCATTGGAAAATAAATATAGACATTTTACATTTGCTTTACATAAAACAATGAACAGTATCAGAACCCTTGACTCATATCGCATCAAGAGTGGGTGGACATAAGGTCAACTCCCTGCTTGTCTGTCATGTGACTGTGTTGTACAATTGCCATGTGATGCTAGTGTTGTTGAATGACATAAAAATATTTAGCCTCTGCTCTCCGACCTCGTGATCACGCAAGTCCAGCTGTCCTGACAGACCAGTCATAACTGGGCAACAGGTCGCCAAAGGCAGACAAGGTCGCGGTTATGTTTTCATGCACCTTTCTGTGAAACAGGCCAGCAGGTGACCGATGTTGTGAATTATACTCAAGAGAGAGCAGGGGCATGGGAAACAACACTGTGCTTAAAGAATTTTTGAGGAGTATGGATTTCCTGCGTCGAGGCGATGGCAAACGGCATCATTGGAATGCAGAGCATCAGCTTTGCTTGCGTTTGTATGTTTGATACCAGAGTCAATCAAAATGTTGCCTTTGTATGCCAAAAAACAAGGTTTGTTTTAAACATTGCATTGACCAAGTGTACACAGAAAGGTCAAATCCACGAGGCAGATGTGCTTCCCAACCTGCCTTATCCAGAATGAATGGGTCATTATGTAAGGTTTGACACGGAAAACTGTGCCACGGATGTCAAAATAACCTTGGTTAGAAAAGTCAATGGCCTGGTGTCAAAAACACTCAGGTGCTAGTCTTGTGTGTACTACAGTCACGTGTCATGTAATTAGAGTAGGTGAGCAAGGCTTCAACACCATGTCGTAAAATGTTTTGGGGGCTCTATTACAGTAACTTGATACAAAAATAAAATAATAATTGTTTAATTTTCTTCTTATCAGGATGTCAAGCTCTGCTTGGGTCACTGGAGAGATGTTATCAGATAGAGATTTCCACTGAACTCAACCAACATTAGGATAAGCTTTGTTTTCATCTAAGTGACATACAGCGTTACCTTCTGTGCTTCTTTCTCTTGCAGTGACCGTGTGTGAGCCCAATACCATGTCCGAGGTTGGCGTGCTTCAGCAGCCTCACTCTGTTGCCTTCAGTGACGCTACCTGTAGTTCAGGCACCAATTCAGCAGCCCTTGATCATGTTTTGGATATGGCCAAGTATGTACACCATACACACACCTTGATGAAATGAGTTTTTAGTTCTGCATACATTGACAGTTTTACCCACAAAACAATATTTGATAGTCATTTTTTGTTGTTCATCTTTAACTTAAGTTATCCTTTGTCTTAACCCTTTCTGAGACGGTGGCTACCACACTGGGCAGCTATTCAAAAGTTACCTCTCACCTACATGAACCTATCCCAAAAGAAAAACTCTCAAAATCCCGATGCAGTGTAGGTTTTAATCATTCTTACATGAAAGGGTTGAATCAATGTAGGTATACGGCAGAGCCGAACGGGCATTCTGTCAGTCTGTCAGTCACGGAATCCCGTTTCACTAGCAACTGACGGACACAGAGCTGCATCTCGCGTGTGGTTGTTTGCAGGGCGGAATATACATCGGGGTTACTTCAAGCAGACAACATTGACAATATGTGGAAACATGTTGCCAGAAACACCCAGCTTTGACCGATAGTAGAGAACATAGCCAGCCAAGTACACACTAATTTTATCTGACTAAGTCGGTATGAGCACTTTGAGCATCAGATGCTAGCACAGCAATTAACAGATTTTGAATGAGATTATATTTGGAAAAAAAACCTCAAATTGCAATGAAAATGAAGTTGGTATGTGTTGTAAAGCTTTTGCATTCCATCAAATGCACTAAAAATGTAATAACTGTTATTTAAAAAAAAAAAATACTCGCTAATTTTGAATTTCTTGCCGGCACTATGTTCCAAAAAGCTGACACTAAGATGTAAAAGGAACAAGCAAGTCTGTCACAAGCAAGGATGGGGTAACTTCCACAAATTTAAACAACCTGCGTGAGAAAATAGTAGAAACAGATGAAGAACTTTTCTTAACATGTGATTGTAAGCCATTCAGATATTTAATATCATCAAACCAGCACGGCCAAAAAAACGAAGATTGAATGCCTATGATCTTCTACCCTGTCAAACGGTCCTTGAAAGAATTTTAAAAATATTTCTATATGGACTCATGAACACTTTGGAAAACCTCTGTTCGTTGTTAAAACATTCATTCATTCATTCATTCATCTTCCGTACCGCTTGATCCTCACTAGGGTCGCAGGGGGTGCTGGAGCCCATCCCAGCCGTCTCCGGGCAGTAGGCGGGGGACACCCTGAATCGGTTGCCAGCCAATCGCAGGGCACACAGAAACGAACAACCATTCGCACTCACACTCACACCTAGGGACAATTCAGAGTGTTCAATCAGCCTGCCACGCATTTTTTTTTTTTGGAATGTGGGAGGAAACCGGAGCACCCGGAGAAAACCCACGCAGGCCCGGGGAGAACATGCAAACTCCACACAGGGAGGCCGGAGCTGGAATCGAACCCGGTACCTCTGCACTGTGAAGCCGACATGCTAACCACTGGACTACCGGGCCGCCCATTGTTAAAACAATTTGTTCCATTACTTTTTCTTTACTCGATACGCAACAAGCTCAGGCAGCTAGCTGAGTTTGTTAGCGCAAGTTCAAACTCTATATATGCCATATTTAAGCAACACTCGCAGCCGGCATTGGTTTTGAAGCTCATTGACATGATGTCCTCTGGGTCATTCAGATCGTCATTAACACAAGCAAGTTCTCCCAGTGTTAACGATTGGTTATTATGATCTGCAATATACACGACATCAACACAATGACATCGGAGACCCGGGCCTGCTGTGCAACTGAAATTGCACACCAACAAAGCTTCAACAATTAGTGTCCACAGTTCCTGAGCTCCTGTTGAGTATTATTGAGAGAAAAAGTGATGTGCCAAAATGCTAAATGCGTGTGCCTACTTTTTCCCCCCTCTATGTGTCGCATGCATCAAATTGAAAAAGGGTAAATATTTGCAATTTATTTAGCAGTTTAACTAGTAATTTTTTTGTTCTGTGTTTGTGCACGGATCAAATTTCTGCTTCTGGTTTTCGTCAAGAATGTGGCAGCTGAGTTTGGGACGGCAGCCTCCCAGTTGGTAACGTGTTTTTCTTGCTTCTTTGCGTCAGTGAGTCCTCCGAGGAGGAACCTACAGTGGAACGGGAAGAAAAGACAGCTGACCCCAACGCTGTCACCAACAACCTGGAGGACTGCGATGAACACACCTTGAACACACAAACAGGTGACACAGAACACACACAGTTCTGATAAGAACAATGTTTACATTTACCCCCCTGCTCCCACACACACACACACACACACACACACACACACACACACACACACGCACACACCATTTGAATGTTTGCATGAATGCTATGGCTGTTTCATGATAGATGGTCTCTACTCAAAACTGGGTGACAGCTTCGTGTTGGAGCCACGATGGGGAACTCAGCAGGCAATTGATCTAATTTCCTGAGGACGTGACATCTGCTTCCTGCCCTCAAATAGTCCATTTGGACACCCTTTGCTGGCTTTGTACAGAAGGGGAAAAGTGTTCAGAGTATATATTTAAAAACATTTTTAGTGTAAAATTGCAAATCATGAAGAATAACGTTCACAAGGGGGTAATATCAATGGGGAGTTGTTGAGGATAGCAGGGTGAAAAAGGAATTTGCCACCACTTAACGGGGGTTTTAGGCCACAAATTTGCTATCAGTTACTTCCATCGTGCACCGGTGACACGACAGCAATAGTGAACACTGTACATCCTGTTTGCAGTTCATTCAGTTTTATTGAGAAGCACGAGATGGAATTGTGGCGTTCCATTTCTAATGTTCTAGGAAGGAAAGCTTGATATACTGACTGATCTTTTTGTCCTGAAAAGGGCAAAGCAACCTCCTCTATCTAGGCTTTGAGTGTGGCAAAATGGCAAGTCGCTATTAGTTAATTAAGGTAATGTGAATCAGCATTTACTGGACTACGTGAGTATCTTAAGGAGCTGTTGCTAAGCAATTTAATTCAGTCGTGTCTTTTTTCTGGGTGATCTTTAGTTCTTGAGAGTTCTTTGGGCTCATATACTATCTCCACATCCTGCAGTAAGTGCCCAGCGGCCAGACACTCTGCCAGTGTCAGCAGCAGCATCAAAGTCCAACTTGTGGACAAGTCAACCCGATGGCGAAGTGAAGCTCCGCATGGAGGAACGCGGCCTGGCTGCGGAGACCCCCTTGACAGTCCATCAGCTCTTTACATCAACTGTGAGGAAGTTTGGCAAGTTTACTGCTGTGAGCTGGAAAGAAGGCGAGCAGAAGAGGAGCTTGAACTACAAGCAATATTATGAGACGTGTCGCGTAGCAGCCAAGAGCTTCCTGAAGGTATGGAATTAGAGATGCCGGCCAATATTGCTTAATCATTCAGCCGCGAATCACAAAATGCTCTTTTGGTGATGTATGAACAAAATTGTTTCCTCGTGGTTTTCCACTTTTCAACCCATGGCTTTTCTTGGTTTTACTGTGGATAATTTTCAAAGTGGTCTGAACTTTAGATAAATACTGTATTTCAGTGTCTGCCTGCTTATCACAAAGAATTCATCGCTGAGTCCATCATGACATTTCTGCACATTAGTCTCAAACACACCACACAACTATTCAGTCTTGTTTGAAACAAGGATTTTCGTCATGCGACAGTGGACTTAAAGAGCCAAGTGGATGTGGGAAACGCAGTACAGTAATCCCTCGTTTATCGCGGTTAATGGGGACCAAAACCACCCGCGATAAACGAAAACCCACGAAAAATCGTCCAATTAACATAAACAGGTAAAAAAAAAACTTTTTTTTAAAGTCCGCAAACGGTCCGCGAGAAGCTGCAAAACAACAGCGAGCCACATAGAGCAACATATACAGTACTGTATTCCATGTACAGTATATGTAAAAAACAAAACAAAACATATTTTCATTTAATAAAATCCGCGATGAGCAGCCCGGTAGTCCAGTGGTTAGCACGTCGGCTTCACAGTACAGAGGTACCGGGTTCGAATCCAGCTCCGGCCTCCCTGTGTGGAGTTTGCATGTTCTCCCCGGGCCTGCGTGGGTTTTCTCTGGGTGCTCCGGTTTCCTCCCACATTCCAAAAATATGCATGGCAGGCTGATTGAACACTCTAAATTGTCCCTATGTGTGAGTGTGAGCGCGGATGGTTGTTTGTCTCTGGGTGCCCTGCGATTGGCTGGCAACCGATTCAGGGTGTCCCCCGCCTACTGCCCGGAGACAGCTGGGATAGGCTCCAGCATCCCCCGCGACCCCCGTGAGGATCAAGCGGTACGGAAGATGAATGAATGAAAATCCGCGATGCACTGAAACCGTGATAAACGAACCGCGAAGTAGCGAGGGATCTCTGTAATGCAGCATGAAGATGTCTGACTGAACCGCAAGCCACACAGTGCGGAAACCTCACTTTCTGTTTAATGCAAGTCACAGTGTAATCTTGATTATTGTAAGAACACACAGTGTCACGCGTGCTTCAACAGAAATATTTCTTTGCTCGCCCATGTGCGCTGAAGTCACGTGGCATTGAGCTCATTCGATCTTCTGGGTCAAGTTGCACACTTGGCACATTGTAACCTAAAGCTTTGTTTGAGCAGAGCAGCCCTATTATTGTATTTAATCTGCTTGTTGATACTGGAAAGCCAGTTGCAGTTCAAACTTGCTTTGAGGCACTATTTTTGTTGACAGGTAAATCATAATAAGACGTGGCAATGGGCCTTAGTTTCATTGACAGTTCAAGTCTAAGCTCAAAGCCCAGTATACCTTTGTGGTATTGTCATAGACGTGTTCAGGTCCAAAGGGGTGTTTGTGGGAGTTCACAGCTGGCTTGCTTCCTGGTCACTGGGAGCATTCACCCATCCATCTATTTTCTGATCCGCTTATCCTCACACGGGTCGCTGGGCCTGCTGGAGCCTATCCCAGTTGTCTTCAGGCACTAGGCGGGGTACACCCTGAACTGGTTGCCAGCCAATTGCAGGATACACATAGACTAACAATCATCCGCGCTCACACCGAGGGACAATTTTGAGTGTTCTATTAACCTGCCACACAAGTTTTTGGAATGTGGGAGGAAACCGGAGTCCCTGGAGAAAACCCACGCAGGCACCCATGACCTCTGCACTGTGAGTTCGACGCGCTAACCACTGAACCACCGGGTAGCCCCCAGTGGAAGCAGCTCCTCTCATTTCACTCTCAGTTCCTTCAAATTAGCAAAGAACAGGGACACGTTCTACACGGCAGAAGCATCAATAGACTTGTTGGAGTCCATATAAAAGAGGGGCGCCAACAAAGTAGGTCCAAAGATGGCCATTTTAAAATTGATTTCTACAATGATTCAGAGGGATTGTCCCACACTGCTTTATGAATGAAATCCCACAAGACCAACACTAACACCTGTGCAACTTGAAGATATCTGCCTGCACATTAAATATACCCAAATCATGTTAGACCACCTGCGCTGCAAAATAAACCAACCTTTAGCCAGTCGATAATTTAGGCTGTGTGCAAATTCACAGGCTGGGTGCTGCGAAGGCTGTGTTTCGAGGCATGATGTCACTTCCGGCGTGCCTCGACCACATGTGGTGTCTAAATTACATCAAATTAACAAACATGGCGAAGTCGACCATTGCCCCGCGGGGCACGAAAACGCAGAGTGCAGGTGCATCGGAGGCGAGGTTGCTTCGTTTGCGGGCACGCCCGGACAGACGCACCATGGCCCCGACCGCACTAGACTTGACATGCGCTGGCACCAAAATGAAGTTACGCCCGTTTTTACGCCGACCGCACGGGCCCTAAATGTCAATCTCAAGTGTATTGTCCACTCAGTATGAATGTCTTTCTACAGCTTGGGTTGCAGCGTTACCATGGCGTGGGTATCCTGGGTTTCAACTCTGTTGAGTGGTTCATCGCTGACATTGGAGCCATTTTGGCTGGGTGAGTTGATTGATTGATTGAGTTAACCATAGAAACCCAACATGAAAGACACAAAAACAAAATCAAAGATCAATACTTGGTTTAGTCCAGTTTATATTGATCAAAGGGAGTAGGAAGAAGTCGAAAAACATATCTAGTCCTCACCTTTGAGTTGTGTATCATCGTCGTTGCCAGTATTTGAATGTAACTTAATAGAGAAGAGCTTCATTCACTGATCAATATCTGATTACATATGAGAAAACTCCATCTTGTCCTCTTTATCTTGCGTGAAGACAATAACTTGGTTGTGTAACTAAAAACGTGTTCACACGATCACAAACATTGTAAAGGCAGAACAGAAGCTTCAGATTTTAGTCGCACTTCCTCAAAGGGTATTATGGTGAAACACGAGGAGCTCCCATGCCGTCATCCAGAAACCAAAACCATGTAGCTCAATAACACCACGACTTAATGATTTGGTCATGGACAGCTTTGGAACAACACCATATCAACTTTTGGTCACTGCTAAAATATCACAGAACACACAGAACGCTTATTCAGAAACTTAAATTACCATACAGTCACGAGTGGGTGGTAAGATGCACCCGATCCTTGATGACTTTAGGCAAGTTGAGCAGTCTACTCACGAACTTCACAAAGTTCACGCGGGAGCGCCTGAGCAGCTCCAACTGTGATGCAGATGTGCTCACCACTTTTTCACCTTACAGTCCCCGATTGCAAACAAACAAAAGGTACATCTTCGACCCTTGTGTGTTGCAGTGGCTTCGCTGTGGGCATCTACACAACCAACTCCCCAGAGGCATGCCAGTATGTGGCGGACAACTGCAAGGCCAATATCATTGTGGTGGAGAACCACAAGCAGCTGCAGAAGATTCTCCAGGTCCAAGACAGTTTGCTACACTTGAAAGCCATCGTCCAGTACAAGGGTGCGCTGAAAGAGAAGAGACCAAATCTGTACAGTGTAAGTCAACAAAGATGAATGATATGTGGTGTGTGTGTCTCTGTGTGTTGAAGCAGCAGTACACTGAGCATTGTGTCTTCATGCAGTGGGCTGAGTTCATGGAACTGGGACGTGACGTTCCCGACGTTACGCTTGATGAGATCATCGCTAGCCAGAAGGCTAATCAGTGCTGCACGCTCATCTACACCTCAGGAACCACCGGCCAGCCCAAAGGTGTCATGCTCAGCCATGACAATGTAAGCACCAGATTCACACGTGCCCGACGCTGAAATCTTTTCAGCAAACCTGAAGAGCTGATCACCTCAGGCTACTTACTTCTGAGATTTATTTGTACTGATTACAAGTAATTCATGTTCACACAATTGGTTTGTTTGGTACAAATTAAGAAAGTATGTGTGAAGGAATACATGAACGAAAAGTACATCAGTAAAATTGTCCCAGTGCGCAATAAATAGAGACAAATCTGTGTGTCTATGCATCGAATTTTGAACACCGAATGCCAAAACTGTACAGTTGAACTCCTTTAGAATTAAGTCATGTTTATAGCCAGAAATGTTTCACTACGGGGGACTTTTCCCTAGCAAATCTTATCTCAGATGTAAACACACTCGCACACAAAAACATACATGTGTACGCTTTATTTTTATTCCAATAGTGCATAAGTATGAGCATACACTTATTTGATTTTGTTTAACATTAACATTCATTTGTTTTATATTAATTACTCCACTTTGTCTGTTGGTTTTAAAAAGTCATTTATAAAGCTTTTCTTTTCTTAACTCCTTGTGAAGAGCCTTGGTGCACAAAGGTCTGTTTTGTAGCCATTTTTTCCAAGCAATGCAACGTTCATGCTGTGTCTGAAACTACTCGTGAAATTTCTAACCACGTGCTAAAAATAACAAATACTGTGGACTACTGCACATGTGTAAGCCTGTGTGGTGGTTGCTGTTGCCGCTTCCTAGCTAAGCAGTAGCGGTGGCTGTTATTGTAGGCTTGTTATTGTTGTAGTGAGCCTCATTGCGAGGTAAAGGTAGAGAAAAGGATTTCGTATTATGCAACAGGGGGACTTTTCATTGTTGGGGGAAGCAAAAAAGAGGGAGTGGCTTTAATTCAGGAATATTTTTTCACACACTGTATTTTCGCCCATGTGGGTTTCATTGTAGAGGAGTTTTACTGTACTTTATTTTTCTGTACTTTCATTTTTCATAGAAGCTGAGTATACTTAATATACTGTCTGTACTGACATATTTAAACATCTGTATACTAGACAGCGCAAGCCTATCAGTGTACTTTTTGTAGAGTGGATTACAAGTGATCCATTGATGAACGGTGGCCCTCACATAACAAAAATTTTAAAAACTGTCAAATCATGAACATGGTTTGTTTGCGCTTCAGATTTATTCCGCTTCTATTTGTAGAGCCTCACTCTTGTATCTTTTGTCTCTGTGCCCCCAGCTGACATGGACTGCGCTCTCCACCGGCAAGCACGTGCGCCTGACAGACGCTACTGAGTCCCAAGAGGTGGTGGTCAGCTACCTCCCCCTCAGTCACATCGCCGCGCAGATGGTGGACATCTGGCTGACCATGAGAGTGGGCGGGGTTACGCACTTTGCCGACCCAGATGCACTTAAGGTGAGCCATTTTTGCGCATGCCTGCCAATGTTACCATCTACCCACTTGATTGCCGTTTAACCTAAACTTTACTTGCGTAACAAGAATGATTGTGGGTTTTTTTTCCTTGAAAGGGGTAGCGAAGGCTCTGACGCTGTTCTTAAAATTCCAAGCAATTGAGAGCACTAATGAGCCAATACAGTATGTCCACAGACATGCTGAGCTAAAAAATGACTTATTTGTTTGTAAACAGTATTTTTTATTTTTCCTCCTTGTTCCTCCTCCTGTTACCAGGGCTCGCTGGTAAACACCATGAAGGAAGTGCGACCCACAGCCTTCATGGGGGTGCCACGTGTCTGGGAGAAGATGCAAGAGAAGATGAAGGCCACCGGAGCAAAATCGTCCAAAGTTCGCCGCAAAGTTGCCGCCTGGGCCAAAGACGTGGGTCTGCACACCAATTTGAGCAAGATGAATCAGTACGTACACATCTTTAAGTCTTTATTTTGACTTTGATATGTTTGGAGCCTCGAGCAGCTGTTTAATGATGCGTTTCCGTTTGAAGAACCAGAGCTGGGGACCACACACCACTGAGCTACCAAATAGCCAAGAAACTTGTGTTCCAGAAGGTACGCAAAGCTTTGGGCCTGGACCGCTGCTACAGGTGCTACACGGGTGCTGCCCCAATTACCCGGGACACGCTGGAGTTCTTTCTCAGCCTGGACATTCCGCTGTACGAGCTGTATGGCATGAGCGAGAGCACCGGACCTCACACCATCTCCATCCCAGATGCCTTTCGGATTACAAGGTATTTGGGGTTGGATTTTGAATCCAATCGTGTGGAACTATGGATCTGCGGCCTGGATCCGACCATTGAGTCTTGAGTTTAACACTCAAAAAATTCATCATCACAAATTGAATCAAGTGACCCATTTTTTATTTTTATTTTTCCCTACAGCTGCGGAAAGGAGATCCCGGGGTGCAAGAGCAAGTTGCACAAACCAGACACAGATGGGAATGGCGAAATCTGCTTCTGGGGTCGCCACGTCTTCATGGGTTACCTCGGCATGCCCGAGAAGACTGAGGAAGCTCTGGATTCGGAGGGCTGGCTGCATTCTGGCGACCTGGGCAAACACGACCGCAATGGATTCCTCTTCATCACCGGCCGAATTAAAGGTATGCTCGGAGAATGAGAAACACCTCTGCACCTGTTTGGAACAAATTGACATTGATTGGAAAGTGCTCTTTACCGCTTTTAACAGGAGCACCCGCAATTTAATGATCACGAGCCACAATGTTCTTTACACCAATACAATCCAATGAATTCCAGTACTCAAGCTTTGCCAGAAATTCAGCGTTCACAAAGATTATATTGCCGAGTTTTGATTGACTCTCAAGTTCTTTAAAGTATACCACCACAATAGAACATCTCTCTTGACAGTGTCAATCAAATGTGACCACTATCTTTGTCAATGTTTTAATATTTGTACTTGCAGCTATGTGTACCGAAGAAAGCTTCTCTCAACAGTGCTGCTTTTGTTTTAGAGTTAATCATCACAGCAGGGGGCGAGAACATCCCTCCCGTGCCTACCGAAGATGCAGTCAAGGACGCCCTCCCGCTGATAAGCAATGCCATGCTGATAGGAGACAAGAGGAAGTTTCTGTCCATGCTTCTCACCATTAAGGTATGACCAAACACTTTATTGTATAAGCTTTAGAGTCAATATGATGTAATCTTATGGTCACTTAAGAAGCATCGTGACTGGAGCTGTAAAGTGGACTAGAATTCAAAACGCGGCATTCCATCTCATTTGAGAGCTGTCATGGGCTGTATTGTGACACTGCCCTCTGGTGGCTATTTGCAGCAGCACATGACACAACCAAGGAATTGAATGTTAGGACGAAGCCCTCTTTGGATTCTTGGTTTTTGCTTATGAACGTTCCTATTCTCTCTGAGCGAGATGACACAGCTGTACGTCGAGGGTATGAATTCTAAAAATGCTTAGGGAGTGCCTGGATTCAACCTCAAATCCACCTTTAGCAAAGGTTACTTTTGACCAATCTGTACAAAATCAAAGGTGATGTATTACCCACAAGCCTTTACGGTAGCAATATTTACGGCTACGGGCGACCAGCAAACTTTAGGCTGCTGACTACGTGAATATGCTCTATCGTTTCACGCTCGAGACTGTAGAAAAACAGAACAGGATGTGTGAAAAACAATGCATCAAAAATACAGTCTTAGTAAACTGTAGTAATCGGAACATAAAAATGTGCCTCAATAATGATGGCAAACACCATGGGCATGACATACAAAATTACAGATATTCCAAGGTTTTAAGGCCTCTGTCCTTATCTATTGTTTGTGTTCATTTTTAAAAATACAAATAGAACCTGTCAATTATTCTGTGAGGAACCTTGTAAATTTTGTTCTTCAGCTCATATTTAATATACAGCTAATATAACTTATGATGGCGCTGCGGGCACCCGTAGCGGCTCCTCTTGTTGTGAGAGGAACATTGGACAGGGGAAGAAATGTCATCTGTGCTGTGTTACACATACAGCACATTTGACAATAAAGTTGTACTTGATGATATACAGACTTAAGTCAGCAATACTCGCCGTTGTGCAATGACCTTGGTTAGGAAAAAGCGAGTCAAATTCACTGCGATTGGCTGGCAACCAGTTCAGGGTGCACACCCGGCCTTTTGCCCAAAGACAGCTGGGATAGGCTACAGCACGCCTGAGACACTTGTGAGGAAAAGCGGATCTGAAAATGGATGGATGGAGTCAAATTCATTGCAGACATTGCTCTCCTGTCCAATGTTCCTCAAATCTTTTTTAACATGAAGTGGACAATAATTATCAAATGTATTGTCATTTTTTTTCAATACAGAAATGTTCTTCTTGACAATTGTCTCAGCTCCCAGTAGTCAAAACAATTTACTATAGAGGCAGCAAAGAAAAAACTAAAAGCACCCAGATAAATTAACTAGCTGATAAAATAGCTGGATTGCCTCGCTCTAGTTGTGACTAATAGTGCGAAGAAACAAACATCTAAGCCAAGATTTCCCCTCCAGTGCGAGGTTAATGGTGATGGTGCCCCGCTGGATGAACTTACTCCAGAGGCCGTGGAGATCTGCAAGAAACTGGGCAGTAAGGCCACCCGTGTCTCAGACCTGGCGGGCGGCCGTGATCGCGTTGTAAACGCAGCGATCCAGGAGGGCATCAACCGTGTCAACGAGAGAGCCACCTCCAATGCTCAGCGTGTACAGAAATGGTACATTCTCCAGCAGGATTTTTCCATCGTCGGAGGGGAGCTGGGTAAGTCGTGGCCGCCTCGTTGGGAGTGTGTGTGTACACGCTCTCCTCTGTAACATCCACGCTGGCTTGGTTGAAGCCTCTAATTCAGGGCTGGTCAATTGGTGGCCCCCGCCTTCACTCTTGAATGGCACCTTAAGTAACAAAAGAAAAAGTGTGTGTGTTTTTGTGTATCTTTTTTTATTGGTGGAGGTCTGGATTATTTACGTTTGGTCTGTTACAATGGACCCTCATATACTCGCAGTATTTGCAGATTTTTTTTTAAATAATGCTTTTCATTTGGGGGGCAAACTTCATTTTTAATGGAAAAATGCAGATTCTAATTATAAGTTTTTTGAAGAATTTTCAGTGGGCGGAGGTCTCAAATAAAAAGTCTAATGTGTTTCAATGGGTGTGAATCCTAAACAGATTTTCACTATTTGCGTGCCGACCCTCTGTATATTTTTGAGTTGTAATATCACAATTCACCACTAGATGGCAGATATGGTTTAAGGAAACCTTTATTAGTCTCACAATGGAGAAATTCCCAATTCACAGCAGCAAAACGGAAGGGAAACAAGTAGAACAACAAAATATAGGAGCTGCTGGAAAGGCAGCCACTCTCGCGGCACCATTTTGAAGTCAAAATAACACAACACAACACAACACATAGGACACAGACAGTCGTGCAATCTTCACTTTTCTGCATACATTTTGTTGTCTGAAGCAGTTATAGATAAAAGAGGAGAGGATCAAAGTGTCCTTTCACCGGTGGATCAGAGACGTCATGCTGAAAATGTGCACACGTCTGCTACAAGCTAAGTTTTGAAAGCAAACACGAAGCTGTCGCGTCCATTGATGAAAAGAGATTAGTTCACTTCTCCTGTCCCACGTAATCCGCTTCAAACTCCAAGCCGCGACTCCCAGTTCCAAATCTGCATCGGCGCTAACCCTCCTTTCTTCTCATCGTCGGCTCCTCAAGACTTACATCCATCCAGCCGCAGACCGTTCAACAGCACCGATCTCTCCGCTGAACAAAGCGGGGCTGTGAAAAACACTGCCCATTACAGGCGCAAGACTGTCCAGCAACGACAGTCAAATGGCGCCGACATTCCTCCCAGTCAGAAACAGTGCTGGTATACCCATGCTGCCGAGAAGGCGCAACCACCGAGCATAGAGTCTCCTCCTTGATGAATGTCGTGGCCAAAAAATGCTGAAAAAAGTCCACATCACGTCCACACGACGTAACAACAAACACAAAGTGACAAAACAAACACAAAAACAACAACAACAAAAAAGCAAGGCTCATGAGAGCACTTGCCGACGGCTGCCTACTCGGGCGCCATCTTGAAGAAGGGCTTATACCGTGTTTTATACTGCCCTATTCCATCATCTGTGTAGGATTTTTTTTTTTGGGGGGGGGGGGTGGATTTTGAATGGCATGCAAGAAAAACATATTTAAGAACTGAATTATGTTGACCTTTCGGTGTGTTGATTTTTGTGAAGAAAATGCACAAAATGAGTTCATGCGCTTCATGTCGGTTTGCTGTTCAGCCATCCTTGAATGGTAATTATTATGAATGAGTCTATTGCACTAAGGGGGAAAGCGACAGCATGTGTTTTTTTTTTTTTGATTGTTCAAACAATTTGTTGTTGAAGGCTGGCTCGTTTATACACACATTGAGCATGAAATATATTCAGGCGCACTGTGCCGTGCCGATTGAGAATTCTGCCGGGATAGACTTCAGCTCACCTGCGACCTTAAAAGAATCGCTGGATATGACATTCTGTGCCTTTTCCGCAGGTCCCACCATGAAGCTGAAGCGGCCTGTGGTGTCCAAAATGTACAAAGAGCAGATTGAGAACTTTTACAAGGAAGTGACTTCTCCAACGACCCCCGACAACCCGTTGGCTCCCAAATAGGGAAAACAAGAGGCTAACTCCGCAGACGAGCTTGTTCCTCCCATTTATCCATCTACCCATTAACCATTGTTCTCGAGTCATGTTTTTTGATTGCCTTACTTGTGTGGGTAAGAGGAAGCCATTGTAAATGAAATGAGCTTTATGATTGTTTTCAACTATTTATTTGTGTTGCATCCAGATGTGAAGTAACAGCAAAGAAAAGCTTTTTTTGTGATGATCATATCATTATAATACTTGAAAAGAAAACAAAGAAGCCCCCCGCCCACCCACTCGAAAATTGAAAATATTTAATGTTTGGAGAATAGGTTGCGTTAAAAAGTCAATTTCTCAGTTTACATGGGTCAGATGATCTTTAGAAGGAGAAACATTTCAAGTGAAATGCCATCTTTTTACTTGTTGTTGTAGTAGACCTTCGAGGATTTGAGGCAAATCCTTCATTCATGGATCAGTTGAAAAATAAGTTTCATGTTTAAATGGTGTTCAGGTTGCACTATGTATCTGCTAAAAACATGTCACAAGCCGTATAGCTGAAGGTTTCTGGCTGATGTGACCCTGCATCGGAGGCTCAGGTGTTTGCACTGGTTCGAGCCTCTGACGTGTGTTCGCTTGCTGTGCTCTTAAATGGTTGTGTATTGTAAATAGGATTTTGCTTTGAATGTTTTTTTTTTTGAACTGGCAAACTACTAGTGGAAGTAAAATGACACCATGTTGGAATACAGTCAACTGGCATTCATATCAGCTGCCTTTAAGTTGTCCATCCAAACCGTCGCCACACTTGCAATTTATACCAAATCTTAGGATGCGGGCAAATTGGCCACGTGCATTTAGTTCTCCCAGAAGACAGTTGAAAACAAAAGTTGATGAAATCCAAAGAGCTGTAACTTAAATGAAGAGAATATTGCAGGACTTTGTAGCACTCTTGTGAATGTTGCAACACGGTGGCTTTGGAGGCACTGGGTCATTCAAAGCACCTGAAATTCAGGGTTTATGTGGTGTAATTATATCAACCATGTTATGTTGTTTGTATAGGATTGGGGATGTGAGTGAGGTTTCCTCCTGTAAAGTTATATCGGTTGGGTCATCAGAATTTGCTTATCATTTCACACAACTTAATGAAGGAGCCGTGTTTGTTGAGCTGTGAAGTTTCCTGGAAACTGGACTCAACTTAAGTCTCATTAGCTGTTACCTGTTTAGTGAGTCACTTCAGCAAAGATGAAAAAAAGTTCAAACATGTCAGTTACCAAATGGGGAATAAAAGTTGTACATCTTAATATCTTGTTTTTGTCTTGGCAGCTTTATGGAGAGAATCTTAACAGTAGTCCATTTTTAAAGTAGGATGGATGGATGAAAATGACAGTATTGTCTAAATGTCATTGGTTTTTATCATTTGGAGCGGTCCCCAACCTTTTTTTTTGCCCCACACAGCGGTTTAATGTCAGACAATAATTTCAGGGACCGGCCTTAAAAGGCCGGATAAATACTACAAAGTAATATATATATGACCTGTAGGAAAAACGGTGGTCTTTTCTAAACAAAAAGTCATGACACGAGGAACCTCCTATCTGGCTGCAACACCCTTTGGTCACTATGGTAACATTTAATCGTGCCTTTAAAGCCAAATAAATACAACAAAATAATATATGACCTGCATGAAAACTGTGGTCTTTTCTAAACATAATAAACATGAGGAACGTCCTATCTGGCTGTGACACCGTTTGGTAGCTATTTAAACGTGCCTTCACAATAAGATACATCGCAAATAGAAAGTGCATGGAAAAATCACCATTGCCACATATAATGCAGTGGGCTTGGCGCGTGGGAATCTCCCATTGAGCTAAATCCGTATTTTAGATACTGTCTATCAGAAATATGTTTCTCGAGCCGGTCCTCGAGCCTTGAGGGCCAAGGCTCGGTCCTCGAGCCGGTCCTTGGCCTCGGGGTCAACTCCTTGGTCCTTGGCCTTGGGAGCCTCGTCCTTGGTCTTGGCCTTGGAGTCAACTCCTTGGTCCTTGGCCTTAGCCTTGGATTGCCAGTCTTCAGACACAATGAGGTATGAGAGCCTCGAAACACTTGTATAAGGACCGCTAAAATCACAAACGAATCTAATAAATTCCATCCAAGGAAACTCATATTGATGGTTTATCTCAGGCGCTTTAAGAGGGGCGGCTCTGCCACTAACTGCTAACAATTGGTGCAACGGATAAAGAGCGGCATCACAGTTAGTTTCAATCACGGTTTGTTGCGTTCGCAATCGGCAGTTTAAATAGCGCGTAAAGCCTTTCTGTAACAGTGGTGTCTTTTATTTAGTTATTTTTGCACAGTTGTCACGTTTGTGCGGTCGCACTAGAATGTTTGAACCAAGTAATTTGCGTTACAGCTGGAGTCAATAATGTCGGCAGTTCACTACCGGGTTTGGCCGTTGGGATTTGGAGTCCTTTTGCTCGATTCCAGTAATGTTTGCTGAATGCTTTCTCATGTTTGGAATAATGAATATTGAGAATACATAGTTTAAAATCATGGTTCATTTAATTATCTCCCCAGTGTGGGACGAATAAAGGATATCTTATTATTTTTATGATTATTGTGAATTTGAAGATATTAAATTAATTAAGGGCGGCCCGGTAGGCCAGTGGTTAGCACGTGGGCTTCACAGTGCAGAGGTACCGGGTTCGATTCCAGCTCCGGCCTCCCTGTGTGGAGTTTGCATGTTCTCCCCGGGCCTGCGTGGGTTTTCTCCGGGTGCTCCGGTTTCCTCCCACATTCCAAAAACATGCATGGCAGGCTGATTGAACACTCTAAAATTGTCCCTAGGTGTGAGTGTGAGCGTGGATGGTTGTTCGTCTCTGTGTGCCCTGTGATTGGCTGGCAACCAATTCAGGGTGTCCCCCGCCTAATGCCCGAAGACAGCTGGGATAGGCTCCAGCACCCCCCGCGAACCTAGTGAGGATCAAACGGCTTGGGAGATGAATTAATTAATTAATGAAGTATTAGTGGGAGTGGTAATAACAGTAGTACTCAGAGAATGTTTAGAGATCAGCCATCTCGTTACCTCTGCGTCCAGACGCATAATTTTCCCACAGGACGCATAGCTCCAAACAATGTGCGTTTTTAGGACGCAAGGAAATCTCTCAGTCAAAACAAATAAACAAAAAAACTACGGCAAGTCTGAGGATTCCACGGTAACAGTCGTTACCGGTAGCGTGTCACTTCCGTGGCGTCATTTTAACGGTACTGAAAAATAGTTTACCTAGAATAGTCACGGCACTTGAATTGACTGTGTGATCCACGCGATTTCACTGCGCCTGTATGTGTGTTTGTGATCTGGTGTGGTGTGGTGTGGTGTGTGAGCGTGTTTCTTCATATTTACTTTCGCTTTGTTTTGTTTTCAGTGTTGGGGGGGGGGGCACAACAGATGACGTTATGTGCGCGTGCGGGTTATTTTAGTCGGCAAACTGAGGAATCGCGCGGATGAAAGTTTGAGATGGCGGCGAAAAAAAACTCACCAAGGTCTACCAATTACGATATTTAAGAAATGGAAATGCTTGTCTGATTTTTTGTATGAATCGTCCAAAGGGCGTATCACTAAACTCACCTGTGACGTATGCACAGAACGCGAGAGCGAAATACGACGCGAGGCACGATTACGAGGCAAATCGGTCATTAGATTTGTAGGCTAATTGCTGTGAAAAACATTATGAAACAGTATTGGTTATTGTATAATTTACTGGTTGTAGCGTGGTAACTTTATGAATAAAACATTCGTCACAAGGTGTAGCAATGCTAATGTTAACTGTTGGTAGAACTAATGATGACGTGTGTTCAATTCTTTCGTCAAATTGATCGTAGATTACACATGCATCGTCTTGGGAAGAGGATGTCAAACCACATCAATACTTACCTGTATTAATGATTACCAGTCTATTAATCTTTGCAGTGCGAGGTTGGAAAAAATACTCTGATGATGCCACATGAGTACACCAGTTTTTGATCCATTTATTTTTTGGAATAAACCTGGACTACACAGCTGCTGATGTAATGTTCATTGTTAATGCATAGTTTTCAAACATTGACCCTTGAAACATTATACTTTTGAGTTTAGGAATTCTTCATTATCAATATCAGTCAAAATAGAAAATGGGTTCCCATGATGAACGTTTACGGAACCCAACATTTGTTATCGTGGTTTCCTATTGGGTAATCCGACGGAACCGAAAAACGGTTACCATGAATTTCCGAAATCCTCAGGCCTGCTCCTGAATTATTTAAATTTTAGCAGCATTTGTTTATCATTGTAAGTATATGTTGTTGTTTGTGTTATTATCAAATGCAATTGAATAAGTAGACCCTTTCAGAATTCGAAATTTGGGACTCTCTCAATCCATAATGGCACTCATACTTTTCTCATCAGGGAGTCCCTGGGACTCGCTGCCGGTATACTGTAAAATGATCACTGCAGAGATTACCGCTTTTTTTCTGCACTCAGTGATTGACTTCTATGCAGTCATTTCTCAACTTGTCTTCCATGCCATGTCATGCCTGTTGAGTGTTGATTTACTTCACATTAAGAAACTACTGCACTAAAACATTCATTCATTCATTCATCTTCCGAGCCGCTTGATCCTCACTAGGGTCGCAGGGGGTGCTGGAGCCTATCCCAGCTGTCTTCGGGCATTAGGCGGGGGACACCCTGAATTGGTTGCCAGCCAATCACAGGGCACACAGAGACGAACAACTATCCACACCCACACTCACACCTAGGGACAATTTAGAGCGTCCAATCAGACTGCCATGCATGTTTTTGGAATGTGGGAGGAAACCGGAGCACCCGGAGAAAACCCACGCAGGCCCGGGGAGAACATGCAAACTCCACGCAGGGAGGCCGGAGCTGGAATCGAACCCGGTACCTCTGCACTGTGAAGCCGATGTGCTAACCACTGGACTACCGGGCCACCTTGCACTAAAACATTCATTCATAAATGTATATCATATGCTTTTTTTCTTTTTCTCAGTATAAATAACACGTACCCTGACTGTTCTACTCTTTGAATAAAAACACTTCATTCAAGCGTTAGGGAGTACAAGGGGTTATGATTGAGGGGTGTTGCAAATCATGAAGACCTGCCACGTGGTATGATAGCATTGTTTTATACATGTCCTCGGCAAGGCCTCAGCTTCAAAATCAGTCCTTGGTCCTTGGCCTCAGAAAATTTCTCAAGTCCTTGGCCTTGCCTCGGAAAATTTTCCACGTCCTTGGCCTTGGCCTCGGGTTGCCGGTCCTTGGACACAACACTGCTGTCTATTAAATGTAGCCTTCTTTTTCGTGAAAGTCGTTGGCTCCTCTTCTGTCTCCTGGCTGGGCCTTTTCCCCTTCCCAAAGATGTTAGTTTTTTTATTCCTTTTGCTAGCTCCTTGGTTTCATTTAACGGTAACCTATCATGTGACTGAGAAGTGGCTCCTTGATCTGTGTCACAAGTGACACAGTGATGGATGGAACAGAGAACCCGGTAATATTTCAAAAGAAAACATCTTTTAGATTCCAAAATGAATAAAACAGAACTAATATAAGTTATTTATCTTTTCTCTGCGGCCCGGTACCAAATAACCCAGAGACCGGTACCAGTCCTCAGCCCTGGTCTCTGGTTTGGATGATCCTACAAAGTGCCACGAGGTGACAGTATCACTGCAAACTTGTTGCTGTTCTCAAACCATTTCTGCCAGTCAGACATCTTCACCAACCTTGCTCACAGTGACATAACAAAGGCCACCAAAAGGTCAACAAGGTCACATGAAATGTCAAAAGCGTAGTCACTGATGGTGTTGCCTCCATCACAGTGCTTTGAGATCAAAGACTATTCATCAGCCCTGAAGTAATAAGGGCCTCTCCCACCAGAAAACATGATGGAAAATTAGCATGTGATGTGACCGAACTAGCCCTACGTGCCCTTTTCACGCCACACGCAGCCACATGAACTCTATATGAACCCTGTGACCGGGTTAGCCGGCGGTCAATGACGAGACCACGACAACAGTATTTCATGACTTTATTATGATTTAAAAAAAATTAAAATAACACATTTTGTGTTTGACAACTTGCATCATATGGCCACATGGTGGCATTCCAATGCCAAGTTTGTCTGACCAAATTGGGTTGCTCATGTGCACTCCAGTTGGTTTGTTCTGCATTGACCACATCCAGGTGATGCCAGATATTTCCTCAAAGCATCCCCCTGTCCCTGCCCAGTCAAAGAAATGAATAAGCGTTCTAGATTCACATACGCCCTGCCCACAAACATCAACATTTGGACTCTCAAGTTTTGTTTTTTGTTGTTTTTTTTTAACTTGTAAAGATGCACACAGCAGATTATTGACCCTTAGCCTCCAATTCTCAAGTCCCGCTCCTTTCCTATTATGCGTTTGTGCCGAGGGAGCGCATCATCTAAGAAACCAAACAACAATCAAAACGCACCAAGGAATAAAAAATAAATGTTTTGTTTGTTTTTAGCTTAACAGCTCCCTGAACAAAAGTGTGGCGTCCACGCTGTGGTCCAGTTATTGTGACTGGAAGCAGAACAGTGATTAAATTGAGGTCATCCAGCAAACGAATGCCAGTCAGCGACGCCTGCTTCTTGGTGCTCAGCTGTGATGAGATACACAAAAACTTTACAGGGAGCGTGCCCAAAAACCCCACAAAAAAACAGTTCAGGCCAAAAAAATTGCTTTGAGAAGCATGTTTGTTGGTGACTAATGGTGACAGGTCATGCGCAAATTCAAGACAGTTAAATAAACAAAAACAAGTTGGCAAAACAACAACCTAATATCATATTGCATGTAAATATTGTATAAAATCCTTAAAAATACAGTTTAGGTAACTATTTAAGTACTGAAGTCATCACAGCCAAAAGTGCAGAGGTCCATAAATAAAACATTGACTGTGGGGACACGGCAGGGCTTCTCTTGGGTCAACATCCACTCCAACGCCCCAGTCGCCAACACAAGGGGCTAAAAGAGTAGCAGGTCAAACGGTCAGAGTTCATGAACTAGGACGTATATGGAGAAGACGACACCAGGCTTGTTGTCATCTTGCTCACACAGTTACTGGGAGTCGGAGGTTTTGTCGACAGAGGCACAGGCTGGATGGTCAGGGGGGCGGGGCGGGGAGGCTGGTGAAGGCCTGGGTGAGACTGTTTCAAATCAACTGCGTTTACAGTCAGCAGAGGGGCGGCCCCCCACAACACGCAGACACGAGAGTATTAAAGCTACACAAAGGTCAGAATAAATACACAAAAGGCAGAGCGGCAAAGGACGCGCTCGGTGAAGGTGTGGACCTCGACCTGGGTGGGCTGCTGCGTGGTGTTTCTCTGGCAAACAATTGCCTGTTACCATCTTCTGGTTTCTTGGTAACAAGAAATTATGTTGACGCGAAGGGAGGAGTTTCATCTAGACAGGCTAGTGCTTGGCTGCCGTCTTGTGACATCAACTTGCAATTTCAAAACTTGTGTGAACATTTCAATGACTTTCATGGACGAGGAAGTCAACTGGTTAGATTCCCTGTCCCCTTGAGTGCCCCCCACCCCCCACCCCCAAGAGCGTTCTGAAGAATTCTGTCAAATGTTTGGAGTTCGTTTTGATTAGACTGAACTGAGCTCTTGAAGATTTGATATTCCACTTCATGTTTCCCGGAGGCCACATGCCAGCCAGCCAGAGTGCATACACACAGCAGCCCAAATCAACAGTTTCTCCAGCTAGTTCATATCACGTACCCCCCCCCCCACACACACATTCAACACTGAGCTAGTGGCAGAAAGCAAGAACATGAACACCAGTCAAAACATTGTACAGCTTCTACAGAAATGACGAGGGAGGGTTACGAGGGTCAACGGCCTACAAGGACACTGAGGAAGAAAAAGGAAGCCATTAAGACAATACTGAATAATCAGGCAGCCCGATGAACACTTGGTTCCCCCCCTCCCAAAGTGAAGCAGGGGAGGATGCTTGGGAACACCCACTTCACACTGCAGAAAGGCACTAGAGTGGGCTTGTTGCTGTTGGGCGTAGAAAAATAAAAGCGATATACATTCATAGCTCACAAGGTCGTTTAACCGCAAATCTGGGAGTAGAAACACAAATGTACTTGTAGAAAAATACAATATAAAAAAAAAACAAATTAAAAAGGGGGAGGGGGCGCATGACCCCTACTTTTCCTTATTTTTGGATTCTGGGAGAAGAGTATGGCTACGTTTGTTAGTGTTAAAAACCCACCAGTAGGCGATTCAGGAGCGCACCAGCGACCAGCAGTGAAGCCCTTTGGTGCATGCTGACATGGAAGGGATGCAGTGGGAGGGGGGCGCTTGGAGAGGGAGAAAGAGAGTGGCTGTTGGCGGGAGGTCACAGCTCAGGTTTCAGTGCAAGGGGCAAGTCAACACAATGCATATTTAGATGTCGAGAAAGTAGAGATGCCATCTAAACAGGGATGCGCAACACGCACGGTTTTACGTGTACAGTGTGTGCGTGTGAAGCTGGGAGGTACATGCGCGTGCGTTCCAAACTAAGAGACGTCAGTAACTGTGAAGGCCGAACGCAGCTGAATGCAGGGGGGGGGGGGGGGCTGTGGAGTGATCTGGCCAGTAAGGAGTGTCAAAGGGAAGGAGGATGAGGAGAGTTGGTGAAGAGCTGAAAAGGGAAAGGGATGAATTCCACAAGTCGGCGAGCCAAAATGACACCTCTGGAAAATTCTGTCGTGTCATTTGACTGATTTCCTGTGGCGCTCCTCTCCCGCTGTCATCTGCAACTCTCCCGTTGCCGTGCCGCCCTCCTAAACATCTGTCGGTTCTCCGCTGCCCCTCGCCAACATGGCGTCAAAGTGCGGCGTCTTCATGTGTGCTTCTTTATTCTTGCGCGTGTTGTGTGGTTGCTTGCCGTTCAGTGATTCAGTCGGGCCGATGAACAAGCCGCTACTTGAGGAGATGTCGCGACCACCGTCTCCGCTTGCTGTCACGTGGCCGTCGCCTCCAGGTAGCTCTGTAGTTTACGGACGGTGGACTCGTCCAGTGAAAAGAGGTCAAAGTCAAAGGTGGTGTTGGTCACGTTGAAGTGGCCCGTCTCCTCGATCAGGTTGACGATCTGAGATGCATACACGTGGACACGTCATTCACCGCACGTGAGCAAAATGTGCACCAATTGAAAATATTTGTCAGATATGAACCAGAGAATTGTCAAGAATGAGGTCTTTCCTTCACATCTGATTTGGGAAGCTTCACCTTTAAGCACTGTAGCATAATTGATTTCCTTACTTTGCTTCAACTAGCCAGAGAAGCAAATCATTCAGAGCCAGAGAGTTGGCTGCCTAAATGAGCTGCTGAAGCAATAGAAGTCAAGAGTGCAAAATAACAAGACATCTGACTCAATTATGACATTCAATTTGCGTTTCTTTTTTCAAGGTCCTCTGCCCATATATTTTTTGAACAACCACAAACAAGGAATTAATCTGCATTGTTTAAAAAAAGGCACATGCACTTCATAACGAGATGACAAAAATGCTATTTAAAAACTCATTCACTCCCAAAGACATATTTATATGTCTTTTCACACTACACACATTCAAGCCCAGATACTTATTTTTTTCCCAATTTTTCCAAGACTTAGGAAGTAAGTAAGCAACTAAATAAATAAATTTAACAACCGGGGTCTAGAATTGGCTGGTACTGAATGAGTTTAAATACAGATGAAAACAATGTGTGCAAACATACATACAATATGTGCAAACATGCATGCAAAATATGCATATATTCCCTTTTTTATCAACGCATTTGCCAATGTCTGTATAAAAGATCCACTGGGACATATCAGATGTGTCAATACGGCTGCTGTACAAACAGACAGATCAAATGAACCCTGTCAACTGACGTCATCGAAATACAGCAATCGGCGATGCAGACAACAAAAACAAATATTCAACAACAACAAAAAACCTGCCAGCTGTAAATCTGAACTCAAGCGAAAACATAAACCATAACAACCAGTGGAGCACCCAGCCCAGGCCAACGGGATGGTATGGAACCATGTTTCATGTTTTAGCGTTTTACGTCCTTGTTGTTTCTGCCCATGTAGACTCGGGTTCTTGCTTCACGTGATCGCAATTAAGACTTTACCACTGTGTTAGTGTGGGTAATGATGGACTACGGATCCAGCACGGCACATACAAATTTGGGTGACATCACCATTGTACCAACGCAACTTGTGGAGGACCCCTTCATTACGTACATGCAGTTTGGGCATCTGTGCCCGCATGTTGCCTTACGTGTTCTTTTAATGGGCAAATAACAGCCGTTAAATCAGAATTAGGTGTCGAACGTCAATGAATCCAGGACACGGAGGAAATGTAGTATACTCAGCTTGCTCAAAGGATCAACACCAGAAGGCCCAATAAACAGTTTGGAGTCAATTTTGTTTTCCAGACAACAGCCAAAAGCAAGGCCTTGATCAAGACAAGAACACACACCTGTTGCAGGACATTACGCTCCCTTAATGCCATCAGTCTGCGGTGGAGGTCCACTAACTCTTCTGTGTACGCCTGCAGCAAGGGGGAGGGGCGGGGGAAGGGGAGGGGGGGGAGAATGTTATTGAACAGCAGGACATCATTGTCAAGTAAAATACAAATGCCTTTTTCAAGGCGATATTCATTGTTCATTGAGCAATCTATTTGAAGTGAATTACTCAACATGGGCTAAAATGATACACGTGTGAGTTGAAGCAGAAAAAGTTGAGGTATTTACCCTTCCTACCTTGTCGTATCCCTTCTTCAACACCTTCTCGGAACGGAACGAGGAGTCTGGACTCTTCCTGCCAGACACCTGCACTCACACATACACGCACAAAGAGAGATTCTAAAACAAGATTTAAAGACAGGAGACGGAGGTTGTTGCAAAAGCAAATGGTAGAATAAATGCCTACTACCCCAGAAATTATTTCTTTTTTTTTTGTGTATTACAAAAAACACATCTTCAAAGATGAAAAAGCCAGAGCCACATATCTGCTCATGGGGGTGACTGATGTCATTTGTAACCACTATCTGACAAGTTGAGACAAATCAAACTGTTGTCATCGTTCGGAAATTAATTCTTTCAATTTTGCCAATAAGTTACTGAGCAGAGGCTCAAAACGGGGTCTCACTTTATTATTGGAGGAGCTGTGTTTCTGCGGGGGTGGGACGGGGTCTCGACTGGGGCGGTGCGAGCCGTCACTGCTGTCACTCTCGCTGTCCAGGCTCAGTCTGACAGAGGGGAGAGGGACACGGTGGTTAGGTGGCTCACACACAGACTGCTCACTTTCTGTATGTGAAGCTGAGTCACATTTCATTGAACGTCCCGTTAATTGCCATTCAAATGGGTCAATGTTATCTATGGTTGTGTGTCAGAGGTCCGACTGGGGGAGGGGGGAGGGTGCAGTTGTACAGCTCCCCTGAAAAGACTGACCGAGAATCACGGTTGGGGGGATTGGTTTTAATGGGGGTCCCGTCCTCTGAGCTGCTGTCATCATCGTCTGACTCCTCTGACTGGATCTCCTCCACCATGGATCGCAGGGGACCTGGAAGAAACAAAGACCATTTCAAATGGCGCTTCATCCTTGTTTCGATTGTGATTATGCATTGTTATCCGACAGATTTCAAGATTTACAGTATTGACATTCTGAGGACGCCTATTTGTATTTGGTAAACATAGGCCGCACACAGACATTGATGTTATGCTTTGAATCAAGGTTAAAATACTGCACCTTGTCCCGGTTTCTGTCCCGGCTCAAAGTCAGAGTCTGAGCTGGAGTCCGAGCTGGAACTGGAGTTTGAAGGACTGGAAGGAGCTGATTGCTGTCGGATGAGAGAGGCATGATGTTATTATTATTATTGTTTTTTTTTTTAGCATACAGTGTATGATGAGTGGATTCCTTAATCTGGTCAAGAATGCTTTGATCCATCTGACCATGGGCTTGGAAATCCGACAGTTTGGAATTAATTTTGATGCAGATTATCTCAGCATTTTTGCTGGCTAAATCAATCAATCCGAGCACAGAATGGCCTTCAAAACCGGTCCAACAGTGCACGTTATACCTCAGACTTGGAAGATGCGTCATCTTCTGAGTTCGACTCTTCCGACTCGGGTAGTTTTTTGGGTTCTTTCAAATCCTGCGTGTCGTTTTTGCTTTTGGCCCAGCGACCTTTTTCCTTGGAGTGTTTCTTGTCAGCGTAGGGCTGACTGGCAGCAGAAGACAACGACACACGAGGGGAACCTGTGAAAGCACCACCAGACGGACCTTTGGGCCCCTCAGAGCTGCCCTTTTTCTGCTTCTTCACACTGGGTTTGGGAGACTCCACAGCAGAAGGTCTTTTGCTGGGGGCTTTGGATTCTGCAGAACTCCCAACTCCTCCTCCGCCTCCTCCCCCACCCCCACCCCCTCCACTTCCAGCACCCCCTCCTTTTGGAGACATGCCCTCCATCTTTGACTCCTTCAGGGTGAGTTTGGGCTCCTTGAAGGCTGCCTTGGGCAGGACTTTGACTTCTTCTTTAACTTTGATCTCTGATGGCTTTTTCGAAGACGAGGATGAGGAAGAGTCACGGCCGCTCTTGCTACTTCCATCTCTGTCAATGTCCCCTTTCGACGAGGTTTTACTCTCCGAGTCTTTCCGGGGTCTTTCACGGTGCTCCTTGGTCATCTTGTGCGGTTTGGGTCCTTTGCTGCTGCCACCACCTCCTTCTTTGCTGGGTTCCTGAAGGTAGAAAACAATCAGATGAACAACTAAGCATTGCGAATATCCCAATATTGATTTGTGGGGATGGGTTTTCTATGATAAGGCATCCATCTTGCCACCCTACCCAAAAGCTACATCGACACATATGAAGAAACATGCACAGTGCAAAACATCCAGCAGCTTGCCAGAAATCTCTGCAGCTCCTTCAGTGTTGCTGTTGGCCTCCCGACACGCGACCTTCTCAGTTTTCGTCTCGATTTTTCACCAGTTTTGTTCAAGATGTACAGGTCTTGCTCATGACTATTTTCACAATAGTCTGTGGTGTATTAGATGCCTTAAAATTCTCTCATACCTTTCTAACCGATTCACCTTTGAATAATAGATCCTTCTAATTGCTATAGAATCTCTCTGCAGAAGATTATGGCTTGTGCTGGAAGACGCGACTAAAGAAAATGAGTGGAAACACTCACTACATCATCTGAACCTAATTTGGGGTTCATCAGAGGCACGTTACTGGCGGCCAATGCGTGCTGACTGCGACTTAATTTTTGAGTTTGAATGTGACAACTTCATGTCCAAAACACTCGTGCAATCACATCATCACTTGCTTATTTGTACTCTCCTTTTCAAAAAGCTCACATTAACTGTGGAAAAAAATAGAAAATGAAATAACTCCCTTGGTCTCATTTAGTTTTAATTTTTAAATTTTAAAGTGTGTGGCGTATAGGCATTTTATATCTACTATATAGTACAGTACATTTTATTAGTCAGCAAATATTGAATGTCATGGAAATATTTGTTGAGAAATGCTTGATGTAGCCAAAGCAAATAAATTGTTGAAAAACAACCTGCAGTTTTCTCACCATGAGGAATGAACAGAAGTAGTGGAATATCACATGAACTTGGCATTTGAATGGGTGTGTGTGGACTTTTTATATGCTCTGTGGGATAGCTTCTATTTCTACAATCTACAATTAAATTAAATAGAAATATTGACAAAGCTTTGGATGACTGAAGGAAAAAAAAAACCCTCACACCATCATGGCCCATTCGTGACTCTGGCGAGATAAGCTCACCTATCAAGAGACCTAATCAGATCAATGTTGATAACACGTCACATGATGAAACTGACATTACATCTGCAATAAAACCCGTGGGTTCAATTAAGCTTAAATCTGCCCCAAGAGTGAGTGCTTTTTAATCTAGGTTTAAAACTATGCTTTTTAAAAAGCATTTTTAAAATAAATTCTCCACAATCATTTTATTGCACTGTAGGATGTTTTAGTCATTTTGCTCAGCTACCTTTTAAGACTGTACTTAGTTTTTAAATGTCTTTAGTCTGGTTATTTGTAAAAGCATTGAAATATGCTGTTAAGACACAGTGAATGACATCGTCTTTGAAATAAAGGTGACTTGCGGAAAAGAGTTAAACTTTGTAGTTTTGCTGCAGTATATATTCATTATTTGTGATATATTTAATTGAGGCAAGGCTGACCGATGCAGGGGATGTTCACATTTAGTCCTCAAAAATAAGATGGTTGACTAATTCAATATGCATGCTAATGCACAATGACAGTTGGTAACAATTAGAGCTTGGGTTAGCTAACTTGGAAGGCAGATGTGACGGTTAAAGGCATAAGAGGCATAAGGTGAAAGCGACGAAAGCAACAAACACATAGTTTAACGCTCACAAATTTATATATATATATATATATATATATATATACATATATATATATATATATATATATGACAAATGGTGCAGTGGAGAAATTCAAGTCCAAAATAATTTCACTCCCCCCTCCTCCATATTCAAAGTTACTACGGTTTGATTTGTAGCCCAAAGGAAGGCGAAAGCGAAGCTGAACTGAGTCCTTATAAAATGACAGGCAGTGTCTTGGCAGCGTAACCAACCTTTGACACATGAGAGGTCTTGGTTTTCTTGGGATCTGAGAAGGCTGAGAGGGGGATGGTGGGGAGGATTGGATAGTCTGGACTGGGCCTTGACACTGCTTCAGCCACCTCCGGAACCACCAATACCTACAATATATAAAATGTATCATTTTCTTTTAAATTCAAACAAAGCGAATAGGGGTTATTCGGTTATATATATATTTTTTTACCAGATCAGTTGCTGTGTCCAAATAATATGGAGCGAACATTGGGCTCAAACTCACCCCTCCGGCTTTGATCAGCTTTTTCCTGAAATCTTTGGTGGGGTTGTTGAAGGTAAGCTTCTCACAGCGAAGGTGATTAACAGGAGGATTACCCTCCAAATTCAGGAATAGGTCGTAGTTGAAACACACCTTTTTTGGCTCTTCCTAAAGAAATTTCACAGAGAATTTCATCACGTCGCTATAAAAGAGTAGACAAAAGCAAACCGGCCAATCAGCATCAAGTGAAGCATGCACACCGGTAAGACAAATATTACTCAGAGAATTCAGAGCGAATTTGTGATGTCTTCAGGTATAACGCACTCACAAACGAGAGCTGAGTACTAAGGTCTTTAGTAGCATATGTAAGGAGACAACATTATGTTGACTATTTATTACTCCAACAACTCAAAGAAACGACAAAGTGACAATGTAATTACTTTGTTCTGTATGTGTTTGGGCCGGCGTTGTCCGACACTAAAAGTTTCTAATAGTTGCCAGCGCTTAATTAACCAGATTACTTGTGGATTCAGCAGGAACTGTATTTCTTCGACAGTGGAAAAAAATCGAAGAAGTTGCTCCATTAACAAAATTAAAGACTTCTTTTGGTTAAAAATGGATATAGGCGTGTCCTATAGAAATGGTCCATTTTTAAACGTCATCAAATTGTAGCCACTCTAGAATAATATTTAAAGAACAAAAATGTCTTTTTAAACACTGACCATTTTAACTGGCTCGATTGCTGTTTTGTACTAAAAGCAATGAAACTTTTTTTCATTTTTTCACCCTCTCACCTTGTTCTTGAAGTACACCTCAATCAGCATGAGGAAGCCTGCGTAACCCGACTCCTCCACTTTGTATGGGGGCTCCTTGCATACTGCAGGCACAAACAGAGGCGCACCATTCATCTGAATTTTTTTTTTTTAACAAATTTGGGTAAATTCATCAGTCAGGGGAAGAAACAAAAAACAGCCATGTGCAGCGACATAAATCTGTATTCTTCTTGTGGGCTCCAAATGCATCACCTATTGACATTCCGCTTGTGTGAAAACAGCAAGTTTCTTGTGAGAGAATTGCTGACACTGTACAATGTATACTGCAGCTGCATCAAACATTAAGACATTTGCATCACGTGCGTTGGCTCTCGAAGAAGGCGGACGCTTTTGCTTTCTGCTCCTGAGCCCCTCCCCCACTTGCCACTCAGTCCATGTGCTGTCTTTGTCTGACTTTTCCTAGCCTCCTATCGTATTTTCATCCTAAAAACAAACATGGAATTGGTTGGCTGGTCTCTCGATGCCATCGACAAAATTTTCGACGCTTTTCGAAGATGTGGATGACATCTACATTATCGGCCTTCCGATAACAGGTATGCTGCTGTTTGGTGTTAGCAGTTTCCTGATCTATCGCAAAATTCAACCGACGGGAGCGTCTCTATTGGAAGTGAAGAGGCTGCCGGTCTAAGGATGGCATAGTACGGATGTCGAACACTCAGACTCAGACTGTGCTCAACCACAAACTGTTGTGGTTTTGGAGCGTGTATGCAAGATGGTCAAGAACTTGGAGAAACTGGAATCCGTGCTCAAATATTGACAGGAATCACGGATTTCGCTGATCGGCGCCACGAAAGAGACATAAGCCACGGACTCGAGGCTTTCTTAAATTCTTGGGCAGCCTGCTACCAAAACAAAATCTGCTATCTCGTCCTTCTGCTGATGAAAGTATGCATGGAAGCTAGTCCCCCCACCATCACCCCCTCCTTCATACACTCCCTTGTATCACAGTCTTCATTGTTTATGTCTTATGACCTGTTATAACTGTCATATGCTTGTGCAGGAGTTTTTTGCCCAACTCAAATTATCCTCAAAATGAGGATAGTTCGACCGTGGTTTTTTTCTCCACCTCTCCCTCTCTTGTGGTTTCTTTCTGACTTCCGGTTTGAGTGAACGCTGGTGCGTTTGGCTGCCGCTGCTCAACCCATATTGTTTTGTGTTTTTTGTTATTGTAAAGTGTCCTTGGGTGTCTTGAAAGGCGCTTATAAATTTAATGTATTGTTATTATTAATAATAATTATAACATTTACTGACCAGTAGTGACATAAAAACAAAACAAACAAAAAAAGAAGAATAAATTGTGTCAAAATCTGTTCCGACATTAAGTTGGCCAATAACCTGTACACTTACCCATTTGCGAGAAAGCAAGTAAAACGAAATGACTGAAATCATGTGTTTTCATTCATCTGCAAAGTGCAAACCTTTTTGTACAGCGAGTGTTTGTGCCTCCAATCCAGAAAATAATTACCATTTCAGGTTAATTGAAAAACAAAGAAACAAAGTGAAGACATTATTTTTTGTCAGCGAGCCTCCTCCAACTGCGTGTCATATGACTATGACTTTTTTTCTAGTGGCAGTCATTTGAAAGGAGTGAGCAAAACTGTGGCGACTGTTAATGCTAGTTCCTTTCAACTACATGAGTTGAAAAGGAACTAGTCAACTAAATGAGGAGAGCGGACCACAGGAGAGGAAGAAACAGGGTTGGTATGACTAACAATCCTGAAACTGAGGCAGTGTGGGAGCATTTGGGCTAACCGGTTGAGAACAGAAATGGAAATCTCAAAGACGACAAGACCCAGCAGATTTGCTCCAAGTTCTTCAAAAGAGTCACGGTCACAACATGTTAATAATGAAGCTCCAAAGACACCATCACAAAATTAATTCAAATCGGCCGCAAAAGTAAACACAGGCAGTCTATTCGGACAAATTCATTTATTATTTCAATAAATATTGATTATAAATAAGTATACTGAATATAATATTGTTACATTCATAAAATAAATGTCGTAAACTTAATGAGGTAAAGTAATGTAGAAAATCGATGAATGAATGGAGACATTTACTCAATTTAATTGATATCATTTTTAATTAATTGATTTAAAATATATATTTATTGCATCTACATGATAAAATCCTATGTTTACTTCGCCATTCTATTTACTCAACGCCTAATAACAGAAACGAGGCCATTAAACAACATTAAAACCACATGAAGCTTTTTCATATTGGGTCTTCACACTTGAGTCTTTCATTCTTTCTGTTTTAATCATTTTCCTTTATGTTAATTTAGATCATCGGTGCCCAAACCTTTGGGACCGAAGATCGACTTTTCGATCAATCAAGCTCCCGCGATCAACCCGTTACCGCGCACGCAGTTACACACCCACGCCTCTTTTGCAGCCTGTTAACTACCATAGCTCATACCTACCATTTTTAAGTGCTTCCCTCGGTCCTCCAGATTCAAAAATACTTTTTGTGAAAATGAGACAGACAGGATGATTAGAGTGCAATGTAAATTAACAGATAAAAAGTTTTTTTTCTCCCCTACACCGCTCGCGATCGACATGGGACCAGTCCGTGATCTACCGGTCGATCGCGATTGGCATAATGGGCACCCTTGATTTGGATCCTCGGTTTTAAAGAAGTCAATTCGCTAATGTGCATCACATTAGGTATGTGAGTGTGAAATATGTCATCGAGGGAGTGTGTGAACGCTGTGGCTGTCATACCTCTCTTGGGTTTGGGGAAGCTCTCATGCAGGCGGAAGACAACCTTATCTACAAAGTGCTGGATGTCGCCGTTCTCTGGCCCTCGGACGAACACCATCCAGTCGTGGGTGAAGCCCTCTGATGTGACTTTCTTTCGCAGCTGAGCTCTGTGGCCCAATTCCAGTTTCACCTGCACTGTGCACTGGAAAAATGAGAACAAAAGTTGCTGTCAATGCTTGGCCCTTTTGATTTAGTCGGAAATGTCCAGCAGGTGCAAGGTCAGGAAGAGAAGAAAAAGACCCTGAGAATTGAGAAGGATGCACCCAATCAAACCATGGCACCCATTCTCAACACGTTTTGAACAATTTAATGATCAAAGCAGGGTCAAATAAAGGTCAAGTTTATTCAGCTGGATGCTTTGTGCATTCAAACACTTTACTGCTTTCTAACGAAGAACAACCGTCCTGTATTTGATTTGACAAGCATGTACGGAACAATCACCAATTCTGGTTTTGTCAAGAACTGCGAGAGTAAGTCAGTAACCCATTAACCAAATCAGAATCCTACAAGTAAGAAAAAGGCAAATTATGAAGGAAATAAAAACTATGAATCGATATTCTCACTATGACTATAGTAAATTTAATTCTACACATAATAATCAGCCATTGCCATCAAATCCACAAAGCCGTTCAATGTGATGGGGATCATGTTAAGGAATGGCTTTGAGTAACATTCAACAGTATTCTTTTTTTCCCCCCAACAATTCAAATGTCCAAAACATGCCGTTTGTCAAACCAAAATTATAGGCAAGTGTATTCAAAGTTTGACCTTTACATTTTCAGAGATGAAAGTGGACTTTTCTGAAAATCCCTGAAAAACAAATAAACTAATTAATACACACACACACACACACACACCTGGCCGATCACGCATGAATCAGTTTACACAAAACGCTATTCAAATACACGACATTCAATGACTAATCTTCCTTTTGTGTGGACACGTGCACCCTTCTGGCTTCCGTTCTCGACAAAATTTCGAAATCTCCGAGAAATGGCGAGGCCATGAGAATGCGAGGTGAGGGTATTACTGTTGTGGCGACGCCACTCAAGCTCAGCGAGCCTCAGCAGAAGATCGTCCGCTGCTCCCTGCTGTGCGTGCTTCAGCGCGAACATGTACGCAAGCGTGTCTGTTGATTTCAACCAATCAGCGCCGACACGACGACAACACACACCCGACATCACAGACGTCAACAGCTAAGCTAAACCAGCAGAGACGACACTCGAAGTCGGACGGACACGTTTTTCTGCCAATCTGTGTGTTTCCCTTTTTGTCCAAATATATTTTTTACGACAACTGTCTTGTCCACGGTGTCTTTTATTCGTTCCACTGGGGTTCAGCAAGTATGTTTATAAAGAGACAAAAATCTCTTCACTGTTACTAGTGTTAAGATAAGATATTCTTTATTCGTCCCACACTGGGGAAATTTACAGCCTCCAGCAGCAAGAATGTATGTAGAAAGAAGAAAGAGAAAAAGTTAGTGTCTCAACATGGCTACGCTCGTGAAAGCAAAACAACGAACACAAACGCGTCTTCGTTCAATGTTGTCAACTCATATCCAGATTAATTTTAGGCAAATTTTCCTCAATTTTCCAGAGAGATTTTGAAAAAAATTGAAAAACATGCATGCCCAAAGCATAACCGATGGCTTGAAGCCAATGATCCAGTCATCCCCAGCAGCACGCGCACGCGCACACGCACGCACACACGCCTCATGACAGGAAAAACAGCTGATCTCTTATCTGCATTCCCAAACAAAGCGGTTCTCCAATTCGAACCACGGCCAGTGATCATGGTCCAGTTTGAAAGAAAGGAGACATGCATCTGGCTGTGTCAAAATGATGCATTGGGCAATATATAAGCACATACCGTATTTTCACAACCATTCAGTGCACCGTATGGTTGGGCGCAGTCTCATTAATGGCTGCTATTTCTGTATTTTACACATAGACAAAACGCACTGTATTATTGGGCGCAGTTTTATAGTGGTAAAACATACGACAGCTTAAACATACGGCATGCATGCGCGCACGCTAAAAACATGTTACCTTGAAGCATACGGTAGCATGCCAAGACATACAGATACAAGCTAAAAACACGTTTTTAAAAAGGCAATGGAAGCAAAACTGAGTTCCGTTGTATTTTCTTTAGCTATCGTGCAATGTACTCACGTTTTTCGATCAATCATCACCCAGAAATCCATCAAAGTCATCATCCTCTGTATCAGAATTGAACAATTGTGCAAGTACCGGTAATACATCAAAAAATCCTTCTCGTTGTCAGAGTCACTCTCATTGCCATGTGGCTCCACAGACATGATGCCGGCTTCGCTGAAAACACGAACAACAGTGCAAGCAGACACATTCGTCCAAGCAGCCACAATCCATTCGCAAATTGTGGCCTAACTCGCCCAGCGCTGGCTCTCGCTCTTTGTAAAGTTGTGTTTGCCATCGATCATCCATTGTTCCCATGCCGTTCGCAACTTTACTTTGAACGCCCGGTCGCAACTTTACTTTGAACGCTTGGTTGATGCCGATGTCCAGCGGTTGGAGTTCTCTAGTCAAGCCTCCGGGAATAACGGCAAGCTCAGAGTTCATTTGCTTGACTTGGTTTTTCACCGCTGATGTGAGATGGGCACGCATGCCAAAAGCATAACCGATGGCTTGAAGTTTGAACTGAGCTTCGCAGGCGTGTCTCTTTGTAGAATTTATTTTCGGGGTTTCTCGGAAACCAAAACCGAAGTTGTTTTGCAACAATGCACATAACCACACTCTATACAGGTGTTGGTACCTGCTTGGGGTGTCCTTTTAGCGTCCGCTTACACGCCCACCCTTCACTCATTGGCGGACTTCTCCCCCGCATGCCTGTCCTCTTTCACGTCTGCCTTTTCTCTCTCCCTCTCTCTCTCCATAATATGTATATATACACGCCCACCCCTCACTGATTGGCCGCATGCCTGTCCACAGTCACTTCCGCCTTTCTCTATATAAACAGCGTGTCGGCTGTCAGTCAGGTTTTGGAACTCAGCGCATACACAAGACGCTTTGCATCATAAGGCATCCTGTCCATTTTGGAGAAAATTTAAGACTTTTAATGGCGCCTTATAGTCGTGAAAATACGGTAGTTATAAGAGAGCCCATTAGCCTACCACTTTGCAGTTTAGAAGTGTAAAACTCTTTTTGCTTCCGGTTGAGCCGCAACATGAACCTGTGTTTTCCACTAACGTCAACTCATGTCATCTCAAATGCATCGCATTCTGGGACGAGTTCTGGGACCTTCCAATTTCCCCCCCCTCACCCCCAAAAAAAATTCCATAGGAATTACAGTATTGTGGGATAAGTTGTTCCAGTGTGAAACTGTCATCATAAAACAAATTTAAAAATAGATTTGTGAGTCCCATTTTGCACATCAATCAAACTAAAAAGCTGCAAACGGGTGTTTATGTGGATTGGATTTGGATTGGATTCAACTTTATGATCAAATGTGCACATACAGCACAACACATTGAACGCTAAATCATTAAACACCGATTATTCAGATTTTTTTTTTAATCATCAGCATGGTCGCCACTACTGAGGACTTTATTTTCCCTCTGCTTCATAAAAAGCTTCAATTTGGCACCAAGTAGGCTACTCTGAACGCGGAGAGTGCAGAAGCCCCGGTGGGTCCCACATAACTGACTGAGAACCCTGATGGCACGTGAGCCCGTCTTTGTGTAGAATTGAAGGATGTTACATAGCAAAATCCTATGGTGATCATCATATTTTTAGTCTTCACTGTTATGGGTTACCATCTTTATTGCAGTATTTTTGACGTCACATTGGCATCCATGTTCTTTGCCAGCTTTCCATAGATCATGCTGCCGAGTGCTGACTCCAACAGGCTTTACCCACTTGTCCCAGGATTTTGTTTTCCACTGTACGCAGTGCCCCGCGGTGTAGCTTGTTGTCATAGAAATGTCGAAGGAAGGAACTGCCGTCATCCTCAACATGACATGAAAAAAAAAAACATTTGGCATCTTGGGAACCCTCAAGTGAAGTGCTAAGGCCATCCAGATCTCCCTTTGAGCATTGTGCCAGAAATCAGGCAGAATTGTGGCATCTCCTAAATTTACTATATTGCCATTTCTGTTTGCATCCAAAATGTAAAAAGAGGGGACAGAAATTTGGCTACATTGCCACTTCCGAGGACAAAACATGACAGTGGCATTACTTTGTAATAGCCAAGCCGATCAGTTGTCTGCAAAGCAATGAATGGCAATAGGACCAGTGCAACCCACAATCAAAAATATATTTCCAATGGAAATTAATTCACAGACAAATAATGTGTTCATATTTATGCATTTCCTTCATGCAAAGAAAACACTGACAATATTTGTAAAGTTGCAGGCAGTTGAACATGTCCACTGAATGCTCACTCAACAATCTAAAGCAAAGAAGCAGTCCCGAGAGAGGGGCTGATATTTAAGTGTAATTTTCCACATAGGATGCAGTGAAAAACCTTAACATTTAAACAATTAAAACTCGTAACACCGTGTGGAAATGTTAATTTGTTGACATATGTTATTTGCGGTCATAATCGAGAAGGGAGAGGCAATAGGTCAATCTGTAAGGTTTCCAGTTCAGGCACTGAAGGGCCACGGGGTCAAGGCCTGCTGAAAGTCACCCCAAAAAATATCTAGAAAATAATATGTTCTATGCGCCTCGACTAGTCTGAACATGGCATTCTGATGGCTAACCTTCTCAGGGGGTGGCCATTTTGCCACTTTCTGTCAACTCAAAAGTACATCACAGTTGCCCAGGTAAACCAATCACAGCTCACCTATTTTCTGAAGCTGAGATATGATTGATTATTACCTGAGCCCCGAGCAATTGCAATGTCATTTTCAGTTTACAACAAGTGGCAAAATGGCAGACCCCTGAGATGGACAAACACAGGTGGATTTTACTACTTAACACAGATTTGACAAAAACAATATTAATCAGAATGCTGTATTCACACTAGGAGAGGCACATAGAACAAACGTTATTATTGTAAAGATTTTTTTGGTGATGATTTCCCCGATTTCCCATGCACTATGGACACAATTTCGAATTAAGGTTAATGAAGACATGTCAGGTTCTACCTGAGCGTTGCCAGTGTGCCATGAACCGAAGGGAACAGAACACCCAATTGATCAGAGGAACAAAACAATGTTAATGCCCAACAGGACACTTTTTTATCATCTAAAATGGAATGTAAAGAATGCGAGTACTATTGTTACTCGAGTTCCGTGATTAATACATAACCATCCAATTATACTAAATTATGCAAAACCAGTTTGATATCAAACCTCCTTCACTAATAGTGTACATTTTGGACACTTTTGGGTCAATGCTCCCAATCAAAGCATGAGTGCGTTCAAATTTTCCACATTGGGATTTCGCCAGAGTCGCCTCTTATTCACTGGCATTACACTCAAAAGGGGAAAAAGGGCACACGGGTTAACCATTAACTAAATGTTAGCCAGCATTACAAAATAGTAGTACGCTTGTTGGGTTTCTTGGGCAAGCATGACAGGTATCGGGCAGGCCCCCGCCCTGGCTTGAGCAGCACGACCAGAGGACGAGCGAGCCTTTTCCCGGCGCCTTGTCGCGGTTCCTTAGCCTTCATCCAAGGGCCGATATTCCAGTGGTTGTGTGAACTCGTTTAGCTTAGCTGGACCCATGCGCCTCTCGAAAGCTTCTCAGGGTAACTCATAATTGCATTAGACTTGGAACCGAAATAGAGCAAGCTAAATACCGGGTGGCTACATCTTTGTGTGGCGGTTTGTGGCTTGGGCTACGCAGCAGCGCTGAATGGACGCGTCGGCGTGAAGCTAGTTAGCGGTAAATGCCGATGTATGAGTGGCCAGCTAGCATAGCTCCAGAAACCAAACAACTACGAGTTGTACAGCGGCAGCAGAAGCAGCGCTTTTTTTCACCTCTCTCTCCCTCCCTTCATCGCTCTCTTCAAGCGACTACAACAGAGGACTCATTGCTGCCCAACCAGCAAGAAAGCAGCCAGTATTTTCCCCGTGAAAAGTTCGGAGTCCAAAAGCAGAGACGGAAGCCAGCCTACCTGATTTTCCATGTTTCACTAGCCTCAGTGATGGCTGTTTTTATTTACAGCGGCGTTTATGCAGCGTCTACGCTGCCTTGACTCCTCATTGTGTGTCAATCCAGCCGAGAAGCGGAAGGCAGGCGGCCCCCCTCCCCGTCCAGACGGTCCGCTGGAAGGCAACCCAAACAGAAAGCTCTCGCAGCCAATAGGAGAGCGGGAATTTCCGGCTCTCTTGAAAACACCCAATCAAAGCCCATTAGAAGGCGGGCATTCACCATTCCTGCAAATACAAATAAAGCTTTTTGTGATGGTATTCTCGAGTGACAGGGGATATGTCCCAATGGCTGCACCTCTGATTCAATTGTAAAATGCACATGGCGTTAATTGATAAGAATCAATAATACAATCCATGCAGAACATCAATACGTGTTGCTTAAATATTACAACCCTCGTAAATTAACACAGAATAAATCACTCAAACAAATTGTCTTGGATAAGTAATACTGTACATTCTTACAGCAATGACAAATTCTATACTATGTATTCAGAAAACATTACAGAATTTAATTTATTGATGAGCATTTCCCTTTATGGTGCTGTCACGAACTAAATAATACAGTATATTTATTATAAATGACATGTCAAGTCAAGTCAAGTCAACAGTATTTATAGAGCACTTTCAAACAGCCATCGCTGCATACAAAGTGCTGTACATGGAGCGATTTAACATATACAATAAACAGTAAGACGAATCAGTAATAAGTAATAAGACATGATGCCATCCATCCTAAAAGCCCACAAGGGTCACAGAAATCCTTCAGTCCATCCTAGTTTTATATATGTGAGAATAAAATGAGCCTTAAAATTTGCACTTACATCTGAACAATTTCAATTTTTCAGTAAAATAGAATACATTGCTACATCTCTTTACTCAATTGTGGATTACTGCTTTTTAATTGCTAAAGGAATCACTGGCTGGTTTTTATTTGAATAATAGTGTTATTAGTTGGACTATGGCACATTACTGAGGCAATAAGGATGCTCCTGTGTAAGAAATAAAAGAACTTTGAGCAGCTTTTCTTCTGAGTAATGCTGCCTTTTTTTCTTTAACAGTCAGAGGGTGTCATGTCTCTCTGGTGGAACACTTTGAAGTGAGATTATTGGGTCTCCACTTTGGCCTACAAGGTCACCACTCTCACTGTTGCTATGCTTCCTCTCCTATATAATCCAGTTTGCTTTTCAGTCAAAGCAGAGGAGAAGGAATCTCACCTTGGCTTTCAGACATGAGGTTGTCTAACTCACATTGAGACATCAAGTCTTTAATCCTCCTTTTCATTGAGAAAGAACGGAACAGAACAAAAGTATCGTTTGAAATAAGATTTTTAATACAAGAGCTTTATTTTACTTTTATTATTGTTGACTTGCCAAACATTACGGCACAGCAATGATGAACATTATCTTTAATCCATAATATTTTAATTAATCGCCATCGAAGGACATTGATGATAAAAAGCAGTGATCTGCCCTTTTTTAAATTCTTTGTAACACACTCAGCGAGGCATGGTTAACCCAGATAATTACTGCATTCATTTAATGATGACTTTAAAAAAAGAATATGTAAGATTGTAATCGTTTCCGTTACGTTTATGATAGTGAAATACCAATTTGTTGTATTTTTTATGGCTTTTTATTATAAATATTACTTACTACATTTTCCCATTGATTCAAAGGATGAAATCACATAGTTTCTAGTGAGAAGTGTGCCCTCCATTGTACGTTGAAAATATGAACTCAACTCCTCAGTTCTCCACTAACGTTCACATTCTACTTTAAAAACTGTTTGAAATCTGTATAAAGAGATACAGTATTGGTAAATGTTGTCACAAAATAAAATTTTGAGGATAACTGTCCTCAGAATAAAAACATCACATATCAGGGAGACAAGCCACTTCTCATTCTTCAGTGCCACACCTTTAAACAATAACTTTACTCTTTAATCTGTTATACAACAGAAATTGACCACAGGAAACATCCTGGTACTTTTTGTTTTTTTCACAATGATTTCCCCAAAATTTAAGTAGTAAATTTTTCCGCATCAGCTTTGCTGACCACTGAAACACTCACTGTATTCCTTGATCTGTGACACAAAAGTTCAATCAAAAGATTATCTTGTGTGTTTTGGCTCCTTCACTTTGTTTAATATTGGATGTTATTTGGCTTGACAGAACACAGTAACATCAATCAACATCAACACGGATCAGAGGTCAAACTGGGTCACTGTCACACTTTCGTACATTTTATAACAATACTTACAGACATAGAGTTCTATGTAAATGACAATGACAAATACAGATGCACCTTAATGAGTCACTGAGTTCTTAAAATTCGTCTTTGTGTATTATGTACACCTGTATTATACTGCCCCTTGGTGGCCAAGGCACGCACAGTAGAGGGTGTGTGTACCGGTAATTAAAAATGATCACAAGGGAGGAGGATTCCCTCTGGATAAGAAAATCTTGATTGTACCCCTTTATTTTATCGTACCCCTGAAATCCAGCAAGACACACGATCTGGATGTAAGATAGGAACTTTCATGACAAAAGATCAAAGCTAATCGATGATCTGACATAATCTGATGTCACCTATTCATTATTTATCAGAAAGTTGGATTTATCATCAGAGGATGTAACTATTTATTGACTTGGATGTGCCACATGTGCAGGATCAGAGACTGTTTAGGGGGGAGGATAAAGAAAAACAGCTACTTGCAAAATATATATCTTATTATACATTATAGATAAAAAAAGAGACATCGATGGCAACAGAAATAAATACTTTCTATTTGGCGTTAGACCTCAAAAGAGTACAATGCACACACACATTTCCTTTGCTGAGATGAGCTTTGTGAAACATTCCATGAAAAACACTAGCCACTGTTCTTTATCAACTTATTCTATTATAATAGATCATGTTAGTGCGGCACAGTGACCAACTGGTTCGTACATGGGCTTCACAGTGCAGAAGTGCAGGGTTTGATTCTGACCTTCCTGTGTGGAGCTTTTCCTCATGCATGCGTGTTTTTTTTTTCTGGGTTCTCCGGTTTCCTCCAATGTTGCAAAAACCTGCAAGGCAGGTTAATGGAACACTCTAAATTGTCTTATTGTGTTATGACAGCCCAATCGAAATAAACTTCAATCAATCAATCAATCAATGAAAATCAATCAAATTTCATTAGATTTTTGTCTATACTTAGAGTAAGGTTCCAACGCTGAAAGTTCATCAGCGAAAAGTGTGTGGTGATTTTTTTGTTTGAAGAAAGGGAGTAGGCGCCCACTGCTGAGAAGTCTCCGAGGCGAGACTTTGATGTGAGATTATTGAGCCTCAGCTATAGCTCAAAAGGTCACCACATTCGTTCTGGCTTGTCTGTCAGTCAGTCTGTTTTTTCTTTTGTCTGACCTTCTGCCGTTCATTGTGCTGAACTGGTGGGAAACTTTTATGAAGACATCAACCTAGAAAGTATAAATCAAGTTCTTTTGTAATTTACCCATGTGATGTTACAGAACAAAAATTTTTGGAACATTACAATGCGTTGCAAATTGTTAGGTGAGTGTTGTTCTTTGTTACTTTCACTTTTATAGCAAATACGTTTTGGGGGATCATCAACAATTCTATTAGCTTCACGAATTATCAGGATTTTATCGAATAAAACCACCATTAAGACCTCAATACCATGTCAATAATGTCAAAAAATATCACTTATGTTTTTTGCCATCCGTCCTCTTAGTAATGTTTCTTTACAGATGCACCAAAAAGTCAAATTAGAACTAGGTACTCCTTTTGACTCATATTTCACGCATTTAGGGACCAACCATTCAGCAATTACTATAATTGATTTAAGATGCCGTTTTTTTAAACAATGCCAACATGAGTCCATGTGAGGTCACTGTTGAGCCTTAACATGGAGCAAAATATTGAGTCTTTCCATTTCCATCATTTGGTTTACATCCATTGTTGTAACGTTCACCGTCATCCACAGAATATCAGCACCAGGAAATGTGATTTCTATGTAGCTGTGACACATTTTATTTTGGAAGAGAATTCAACTCAAGCACTACATCACACAATGAGCTACATTATAACTCCAACTAAACACATGCAAACATTATTTCAATGCTGTGATGGCAGGAGTAATAATGCTATCAAAAACATTCAACACTTAATGAAATGCATATCTGAATCTATGGACTGAAAGTAAATAAATTATTGAAACAAAACTGCCTGAAACTCATTTGCAAGAAGACAAACATTCAAATCGCACAGGTTCACTTGTATAAAAACTTATTACAGAGAATCTAGTACATTGACATGATTTGGATGGAGGTTGCTTTTGTCACCAAGCTTTGAATACAAACACATTTCGATCTTAAAAGACATTCAAGTATCGGGAAAAGATAAATGTAATCTAGAATCATTAATAACCATCTGCATACTCAAACTTTAATAAATATTAATGAAAAAAACATAATTTTTCATTTCAATTGACACTCTCAGAGAGCCATTTGTTTAACATTGTATTGTATAAAAGAGTTGTAAAATTGCACGCCATCACACTGAAAGTTTAAAACTTTTTTTTTCCAGGCACGAGTGCCAACGTTTTGGAATCTCTCATTCGACACAAACCATGAGTATGTGAGTACATGTAGGCTACCTATCATAAAGTGTCTGGTGAGCTCATTGTATATATGAGGTGTATGTATGCATGTATGAATGTATGTATGAATGATTCTGAAATGTGAAGCCAATACTAAAAAAAAACATTATTATTAATATTACTATGATCCTTATTATTATTATTACTACTATTATTATTATCAATTCCATTTGTTACTATTTATACTGCTACAGAGTGAGATACAATGCTGGCCTGCCATCAGTTACCTCGAATAATTTACCGGTAAGTTAAAAAATGCAGTCTGCACTGTGACAGTCATTAGCACCGTTTGAGCGTCTTGGTCGTGCCTTTCAAGACAATATGAGGTAATCCAAGTGCCAATTTATCACAGGGCCAGTACTGCAGTCCAGGCAATGAGTAGGGGATCTCGTAGTTGGCATCAAGGTAGGCTATCAGCGTACTCCCATATGCCACAGCGATGACGATCAAAATGTGCCTGAGGGATAGTCCAAGTGGATCAGAAACTCAGGGTTTACAATACATGAGGCACACAGAACACAAACTTACCAGATACTGTGCAAATAACAGAAGTTTATCCTCTGCCAAAACCCACAGCCAAAGCGATCACTAATCCAACAGGAGATAGCCAGAATCCACAAAGCCACTGACCATTTGGCCAGTCTCAAAGCCTTCTGGTCAGTACAGCTAAATAAATAGGATCAGAGAAAATTACATCACTAGCAATTAGTTAAAGTGTGTAAATGCTCAGAAATACCAAGACAAACAGTCTGTGAGGCTCATGTTTACTCCAGAGCATAATTGAGCAATTTTAAGAAACAATACATATGTGCCTCCTGGGAGCTATGAAAATCATGAAATAGTCAAAGGGTAAGTGCTTTGATTTTGTGGTGGCGCCATTGCTTTTCTGGCCAAAATCTTGTCTCGTTCTGTGGAAAGTAATCTGGAAGTAATATGTATTGTACCTTATTGGCCTGAATATAAGACAGCCCTGATTATAAGACGACCCCCTTTTTTCAAGACTCAAGTTTGAAAAAAAGACTTTTTGAACGCCAAATTAATTTTTATACAGAAAATAATTACAGTACATCTGAAACCAATGATTATAACAATATATTTGATTAAAAAAGCACGTTATTTGGCCTCATTCAAATCGAAAGTGCAATCACATTCGTAAATGAATGGCTTCTGGTTTTTTAAATGTAATTTACATCGTAACTTCTCCTCAGCTGCCAGTTAACGTGGCCGATCTTCGACCCACTTTTCTCCAGGATGTTGCTACGTTTCTCCATTTTCTGTTATCTCTGCTATTATTTTCTTCCCTTTTCTTTCTTAACGCTATTTTTTATTTTTCTTCTTCATGCTACCGCTATTTTTATTTTTATTCTTCGTGGCAAAAAAAAGGTAGAGCATAATGCGATTGATTCTGAGGATGTTTTCTATTTGACAAGATTGAACGATGGCCAGCGTAGAAAAGAAAGACAAGGGGTGGGGGAGTCAAGTTCAGCATTCACTTCAATGATATCTGGCACCATCTAGCGTCGTGACGACACCCACTTTTTCAGTCTTATTTCAATGCAAATATCACTGTCTTATATTCGGGCCAATATGGTATTTAATGAATAGAGATCAACCGTCCTAAAATAGAAGTCATTTGACAAGTCTGAATGTGAACCAACCGCGCTCCACTTTCATCTAAACTAAATCAAAATTTTCCATACCAGGCCAGTTGACCCACAGTATGTCCCTTCTGTCACTTTTTGTCACTCTAAACCTGTCGCAGAAAACTGGGAAAACCACGCCACGTTGAATGTATCAGTCGGAATGAGACACACTAACGAACAACAACACTAAATTGATTGTTGGGCTGCTAGGATCTGCTGTATTTCTTGCCATTCTGCTTTTGCCTGCAGTATGCAGATCAGTCTGATGGCACTCTTGTAATTGCTTAAATGTATTTGTGTTATAATGTCACTCCAAATTTCAGCGACAAATTAACAGTTTTTTTTAACATACTTTGAATGTTGAAGCAAAAAGAGTGGTATTTAATGTCAAAATACAGTAAATCACAACCACGTTAAAGAACCAATTTTATTGTGACCCGCTTTTATTCCTTCCATCCATAATCTGAACTGTTTATCATTACAACTGTTGCGGGCATGCTGGAACCTATCCCAGCTGTCTTGAGGCAGTAGGCGGAGTACACCCTAAACTGGTTGCCAGCCAACGACTTATTTTTTGTCTCTGTGATATCAAGTCGTTTTTATAAATGCGAATCTGTGCATCCATGCATAACTCAATGTTGCTCTGCTCATTTCGCACATCGCCACGACTTCCTACTTTTACCAAGTTCTGTTAGAAACGTTATCCTTCTATTCATTATCTGTAAACTTGTCCTCATTAAAGTAACTGTTGAGCTGATTTTGGGTCATACGTGGGGTCCATGCTCAACTGGTTGCCAGTCAGTGGTAGCTCTTAACTTAATTGTTATTCTGAACCCTGGATGACCAAGTACTAGAAATAGCACCTTGTAGTAACTGGTTTTGATGATGAAAAAGTCTCAATAGGGAGTAGAGTACCTTATTACGGTACTATAAAACTTACCCAACCACAGGGGAAGCAGAAAAAGTCATACTTCATACAAGAAAAGCTGTGATTTCAAAATTGAATCTGTAATTAGCCCCCTACCATCTCATCTCAATCGCCAGAATGTAGAGCATGTGCAGACCGAAGCAGTTGAGCGCATAGGCATTGACAGTCGGTTTGACAAAGGAGGACACTGAAGTGGCGACAGTAAGCACCAGGATGAGCCTTGAGAAGGTGGACCTATTCATGACACATAGGGAAGTCTTCAAGGAAAAAAAAAAGTACAGGCATGCAAAATAGTTTCAGGCATCGTTTAAAAATGCATTCACCTTTTCAAGCTATCTGAGGGTTAATTATTATGAAAGGTTAAGGCAGAGCTTCATTGTAATAGGCCTTTTTTGTCAGTTTGTGTTTCAGGTGGTAAAGCTGTATTGTGTCTTGTTGACAGTGACTCCTGTTGGAGCTGTCAGACAGGCTCCTCCGCCAGCACAGGTTAGGTTTCAGAGCGACGTGTGTGTATAATGAATGAATAGCTTTTCCTTTGATCAGAAGGCATTAGAGCGAGCAAGCCTAATCTACCTCCTGAATGATCACACAGATTGTAATACACTAGCTGCTGGGTTGTTGTTGCTTTACCTGTCCTTTATAAAAGAAGGGAACAACCTTCGTGGGAACCATACGGCGTATCCCACCGCCAACACCCACAAGATTGACAACTCATCCAGCATCTGGCCAACAAAACTGAGAGTCATGTGGAAATAGGCAGAGAAGATACCTGAGAGGAGGAAAACCCTAGTCAGCAAAAAGCCTCATTTGACCTGCTCACATCACATAGAAATTATGATTTTAGGAGTATCAAAGACAAGACATCATAATCAGTGATTAGATTTATAGATTATCAGAAGAATTCTGTCGGCTGAGTGGAAAATATTGTTTAATCGTGTCTGAAACTAGAGTGCTACCTCGAGAGTGAGGCTCTGCCGTTTCAGTGACAAAAAGAGATGGAGAAAAAAATGAGGAAAGCTGAGCGAAGCCTCGTACAAGTCATCTTAACCGATATTTAAAATGCGAAAGACCCTGCATGAAAAAAAAAAGACTACAAAATAAATCGCCGTGTGTTGTCATGGCTCCCGAGCACACACTTAAGGATACCTCCGGCGAAAAAAATTACGAATGCCGTCGCCTAAACATATTGGTCGAGTGCAGTGGTAAAACTGAATTATGAGAGGCGGCATGTTGCCACACGTCCACTCAGAAAAAAAAAAAACAAGGAACGGAGTACTACTTGGAGTAGTAGTCGTCATGTAGAAGTAGAAGAAGCCGTAGGCTAACTCGTTGCATATCTTATAACTAATGTACATTGTGGAGCAAACCCTCCTCCTTGTCATTTCTATTGTGATGAATGACGGGACTTGGGTTATACAAGCACTCATCTCAAACAGACACTCTTCCATTTTTTAACTACAGCAACAGCACATACATCAGGTCACTTCGGGGCATCGGACCATGCTCAGTATTGACCATACTCAAAGGGATTTTTGATCATAAATATTGATTGATAGGTTTAACAATTCGGATCGTCAGCCGAGACTTTTTTTCTGAGCAGATCAGGTCAACAGGGAATTTAATTCAGGATTCATGTAAGACAAATGACTTACCCACAAATAACATCATGACCCAGACGAGATGGATTGCCAAGTTCCTCTCTTTGGCGTAAGGGTGAAGAAGGTAGAGCATGATGGGAGATATAAGGAAAAAAATGAAGCTGCTCATCTATGAGGGGGGAAAAAAGCTTTTCAGCATTGAATACAACCAAGCCCACCAGGATTTAGATTGTCAATAATAAGCGATGAAGAATCTCTATAAAGTATCTCACAGTGTTGAAGAACTCCACCACATGTTCAGAATGTTTGTAGTTGTCTTCACACCAATCAATCTCTGAGCTCTCATAGGAGAAAACTCCTGCCATCCTTTCACTTGAGTAGAACCCTGACGGACAGAAACTCAGATGAACAAAAACCTGAGCAATGGTCAGCTGCACGCGCGCACACACGCACACGCGCACACGCACGGACGCACGGACGCACGCACACACGCGCACGCGCACACGCACACGCACACACACACACACACACACACACACACACACACACACAATCACACACAGACACACACACACACACACACACAGGTGGACTGGTGGAGTCATTGTTGGTGGTTTATGGAAATTGACCCTCCCTTCATGCCCCTGGATTCAAATATGCATTTGCTTAGTTTCACAAAGCCTTTGTGTACTGCACTGAATGAAAACGCTGCTAACACTCCCATTATCAAAGACACAAAATGGTATCGGGAGGATTTAACCTATTTTTGAACCACAAATAACTATCAAATAAAGCAAATGGAGGTTATAGCAATATACATAAAGTATTCTTATCTTGAGATGAAAGAAAAAAAACGTGGAAGAACCACTGTTCATCGCATTTTCACACTCAGTATCGTTCCGTAAGAAAGTCAAAATGATGGAAAATTAGATCAGATCTGATTACAATAGATATACATTTTTCTATTACTACTACTTTGTATCTACTGTATCTTGCTACAGACTGCCAGACCTTCCTGTCAAGATGGATAAACTCAAGTTTCTGGTTTCCATATCTTAGTTTACAGTGGCAGAACCCATGCAAAACATCTCTTGTAACATGGACAGTGTTGGGAATATTTCACCTACCTCCCATGCCCAACTTCTTGTTTCCAGTGCATCCAGTTTAGAAGTGCTGCAAGGTTCCAGGTGACTCAACAGGTGAATTTCGACAGGGTGGAGCATCAAAACGCTGGCAATCCTGTCGCACCAGACTGTGACATCACTGACGAGCATGTGCCGCATTTTAATGGGGCTAGACAATCCATATGGAAGGACCAAGCAGCACCCCCCCCCCCCCCCTTTAAGGTTTCTTTGCTGGACAGCATTATGAAGTAAATCACAAATGAGACGAGTAACAGGTGCAGTAGCACATCTCTGTGTAATTCTTCGTGAGGTAAGGAGGATTAACCGGTCCATCTGCCTGTTCCTCTGTTTGAGCATGTGTGTGTGTGTGTGTGTGTGTGTGTGTGTGTGTGTGTGTGTGTGTGTGTGTGTGTGTGTGTGTGTGTGTGTGTATTCCTCATGTAATGGGGACATATATTTATTTTTGTTACATAGCAATTTGAATATTTAAACACAACACATTTGTTTTTGCTCTCATTTTTCATGAGCTGAGCCTGAACTCAAGGACCGAAGACTTTCCCTTTGGACACAAAAGGCCTATTACTCTCAAATATTGCTTACAAATAAGATGCGTCTAGATCACTATTGGTGAGCACTTCATGCACTCCGTGCCGAAATAATCATCCACCTCACATGTCTTATCAAGATGCAGAATAGATACCATGATTATTGTACTGTTGTGCCTTGGGCTGCTCACAATCAAAAGCCTTTTCAAAATGTACAGTTTTACAACATTGAGAGGGTCCAGGGGTCATAGCCAGGCAGGATCTGGTGTTAACACCATTTGTGGAGTCCAACACAAAGTACGGATGTAAACACACACGAGACACTCATGTATGTCTTTTGTGTGACATACATGTTGGGCTGATGAGTATGTCTCGTGTGTGTGGGCGTGTGGGTGTGTGTTACATTTTCCAGTCATTGTGCGCTGTTATGATAAATCTATTTTGTTGAGAAGAGGTAAAACACAAATGCGCCACAAACAGCTCATCTGCAAAATGCTTTAATATCTCCTCAGATTATGTCCATGTTTAAACTGTTAGGTTGCTCTTTTCATCATAAAAACACAAACAATGGAGTCCAGCACAAAGTACGGATGTAAACAGTGTTGACACCCTAATGCAATGCAGCAATTAGGCTCGTCTTACTTGATGGCCTGTAACTGAAGCTTAAGTCCATAGAAAGCTGAAAGGCAGGTGTCAAGGCAAGTGGGGGCCAGTCGTCAAAGATCTTGTTGCCGCGTCGTTTTGAACAAGAGAGTTCCAGACAACAACCCAGGTGAAACCTAACACGTGTGGTCGTACAGGCTATGTTTTAACTGTCGGGAACAGAATGGCACTGCCTTCGGTCTCCTGAGCATGGACTCAACCAAGTTAGACTTACTTAACAATCAGTCCCAGTTAAATCTTTTCCACATAGTTACCAGGGAAGAGACCTTCTTTTCCTCGAATTCTGCCAGTCCACCATCCCGATGGATCTGTAAAATGAAACAACACAACGATAGTAACTACATGTCTGATGTTTGATAGAGACTTTAAAAGGAACTCTAGCTGCACATCTCATACAGTATATGCACTACTCACACATTATTGGGTGTGAAATGTCAGTATGAACCTCATATGTAATGTAACATTGTCATTTTAATGCACATGTCCAAGTTCCAACTATTCAAAATTCCAGTGCTTTTTGCTTTTTGAAGGTCCACATTAAGTCAATCTGCAAGGCCTAACTTGTAGCGGTGTAGATAACATGTAGCCACTCGCCATCCTTCATCTTAATGCTCCACACACCTTCTTTGACAAGGTCAAATACATCATTGTACTCAAAGCTGATCTCGTCGGTGTCCTGGCCAATGTACTGATATAAGGCCCGACAGCGGGGTCCCTGAGGGCGAGGCTGAGGTTTGGGTGCAGGAGGGGGCCGCTGACCGATGCTCTGCTTCCTTTGTTTCCTGGAATAGTGAGAGAGAGGTACATGACAAACTCTCCGCAAAATAGTGTCTTTATGCAGTAGATGGTTGCTTTGAGCGTTCCCATTTCATGTTGACAATTATGTGCCATGGGCAATTAATGGATTGCTACAAATGAAAAAGCAAACATTGCTGCATGGATGAACAAGCGGGTGTCATGTGACGATCCTCCCGAACTGCATTTTAAATCCGCGTCCTAAACACTAGCTTTGGTCTCTTAGAACGAAACGAAATTTAATTAACTTCAAGGTTAAATTATTGTGCTCCAAATGTTATGTGTCTAGAACTTTAATTAAATTGGTCACCATTGCCCTCGAAATAATGAATATTTTGAATTGTTTTACAAATAAATATTGAATATTGACCTAAAATCAGTACACCCTGCAGTTCCATCGAATTTCGTCATGAATTGGAGCCAATAATAAACAGCGGTTTATATTTCACTCACAATATGCAATTGGAGGAAAACGTCTGACAAGAATGAATATGAATAGAATTCTATCTTTATTTATTCATTTACTTTTGTAATTCATGGCCATTGATTTTGGTTTCATTAATTATTGACATACACTTTTTGCTATAGAGTTGAACATTTCAAGTGTTTTCTGACCAGAACAATTGATGACGAAATATATTTTAATGTGCCATATATACCGTATACAAGTGTTAACTGCCTTTTTTTTTTTTTTTTTTTAACATTTCCAACTTTTCTCACCCTGACATGCCCTCGTCAGGCACGTTAAGGAAGTCCAAGTTCCCCTGTTTACTGTGGTTGTGGGTTGGGATCCGGGGAGCTCTCTGAAAGCCCAGTTTGGGCAGGGCCGTTTGAGGAGGTCTGCTCTGTGTATGCGGTGAGGAATACATAATATCCGATTGTTTGGGTACTCTGGAGAACTTCGTCGCTCCATTCTGGTGTGCTGTGGAAAAATTGAATAGTTGCATGACCGGTCTTCCAAATAACAGATAACATTGTGCAGTGGCGCATTTGATTTACAAGTTGAATTTATACCGTGATGGTGCTCGTAATTGAAAACACTCTTATCCCAAGTCATCTTTCCCCATTGAAATTAATGGAAATGACATTAAACCATTCCAAGCCCACAAAAAACACCACCAATGATTTTTGTAGTGTGTATTTTGAGAAGAAAAATAGCACTCCACAGCATTGTTTCCCAACCTTAATTCATCCAATGAGAAAAATCTCGGAGCATAGCCCCAAACAAAAAGCACGAATGCTGACATAATGATGATCTTGCCTCAAATGACTCACAAACTGACATACGAAATGTGGCTCTGTTTGATTGAGCACAAATCTTACTTTTTTATATGCCATGACTCATTCTGTTGAATGGGAATAGGTGGACACACAGATTTATTGTACATATGGACACTGAATGTAATAGAAATGCTTCTGATGGTTTGTTCCGCCTGTACTATACATTACAGAAAAAGACAAATGAATAAAGATACACAGTGTTTGGAAGTCAAGTCAAACATTTTCTTTACAATATGTTGCATACGCCGCCAAAGGTCTAAACACGGCATCCTTATTATCACCCATTTTAATTCTAGCATGGTGCAGACTGATCTTCCAAACCTGCAAACAGGCCCAGCGAAACCATCAGCCATCATTTTTGCATGCACTGACGACTAAAATACATCCATGAGTGTTTTAATGCACTTGTGTCGTTAAAAAGGTTAGAATTGCCTAAAATTGCCTGTAGTGTTGATAAAGGTTTCATGATGGTGACAGTTTGACCCAGAAAATGATTATTTGTATGTCCTATGGACAAAAATGGTTTCCAAATCGCACCAAGCTGCAGGTCAACCAGTGTCTTGGAATGGACTGTAGTTAGCCCCTAATTGCTGCATAAATCAAGCAATACACATATTTGAGGCAGGACTTTACCTTTGCTCGCTCTGTGATTCCGGCCTGGACCACGTGACTGTTGACCATCCTTCCTTGTTGGTTCTGATTAAACAAATGTTTCATGTTTTGAATGTACATGAATGGTATTATTTGTCTAGAATACACTTACTGGAAGACTTTGGTAGCCCATTCCCAATTGTGATGGTGAGAGTCTTTCCTGTCGGTTTGAGCTGGGCCTGGTCCCCTATTCCATTCTGGAACATCACCACTCTGGAGCTCCCTCCACCCCAGCCCTCTTTCTTCACTCTGAACTCTAGTCTGTGCAGAGAACAAATGGAGTTCATGTATGTGATTTTTGCATGTCAACCAATTCTTTGTGAGTTTTCTCTCTACCTGTCGGTGAAGGATATTGCAAGTTTTCTCTTCGTCACGTCCTCATAGCGTTTGGACAACAAGCTGAGGAACTCGGTCTTAAAGTTGGACTCCAGCAGACTGTCGTACTGCGTCTCGTGCAGAATAAAAAAGTCATCCTGTCTCGTACTAAAAACAACACAACATCATGCCATTAGTATTTCGTTGCACAAGGCAATGAAAGTACTCTAATGTATTTCAACATTACAGTCCACATTTTCTTTCTATTGCTGTGCTAATTTTTAAAGCAAAGAAAATGAGAGCACTCAGTAGAGTTAGCGCTGTGTTGATGGTAATATTGACTGTTTTCCTCAGGTTCCTTGTTTATTTTTCATTACTTTTCAAATATATTTTAGAATTCATTTCGTTTAATTACTTAAGTAGATACATTTGTGTTAGAGGGTGACAGACCTTAAAAAAAACTAAACAACCATTGGCGCTCACACCTAGGGACAATTTAGAGTGCTCAACCAGCCTACCATGCATGTTTCTGGAATGTGGGAGGAAACCGCAGTACCCGGAGAAAACCCATGCAGGCCCGGGAAGAACATGCAAACTCCACACAGGGAGCTGGAATTAAACCAGTGACGTTTAATTCTTTGAGGTTGACGCGCTAACCACTGGACCACCAGGCCGGCCTCCAACTGATTTCACTTTTAAATGTATTTTAATTTCGAAATGGAAATATTTAAAGTCACGTTTTAAGATTTGTATCCGTCATTCAAATTCAAAAAGAAAGTACAACGTTAAAACAATATAACAAGTACTCAACTATCCTCCGTGAGTCGTCACCTTACCGTGGTGGAGGGGTTTGTGTGTCCCAATGATCCTAGAAGCTAAGTTGTCTGGGGCTTTATGCCCCTGGCAGGGTCACCCATGGCAAACAGGTTCTAGGTGAGGGGCCAGACAAAGCACGGCTCAAAGACCCCAATGATGATTGAAATAAATGGATCTAGGTTTCCCTTGCCCGGACGCGGGTCACCGGGGCCCTCCTCTGGAGCCTGGCCTGGAGGTGGGGCTCGTTGGCAGGCGCCTGGTGGCCGGGCCTACACCCATGGGGCCCGGCCGGGCACAGCCCGAAGAGGCAACGTGGGTCCCTCTTCCCATGGGCTCACCACCCATGAGAGGGGCCAAAGGGGTCGGGTGCAATGTGAGCTGGGCGGCAGCCAAAGGCGGGGACTCTGGCGGTCCGATCCTCGGCTGCAGAAGCTAGCTCTTGGGACATGGAATGTCACCTCTCTGGCAGGGAAGGAGCCCGAGCTGGTGTGTGAGGCAGATAATTTCCGACTGGATATAGTCGGACTTGCTTCCACACACAGCCTGGGTTCTGGTACCAGTTCTCTCGAGAGGGGTTGGACCCTCTTCCACTCTGGAGTTGCTCACGGTGAGAGGCGCAGAGCAGGTGTGGGCATACTCATTGCCCCCCGGCTCAGTGCCTGTACATTGGGGTTCACACCGGTAGAAGAGAGGGTTGCCTCCCTCCGCCTTCGGGTGGGTGGACGGGTCCTGACTTGTGCATATGCACCAAACAGCAGCTCAGCATACCCACCCTTTTTGGAGTCATACAAACATAAGGGTGTCCATATGTGCACTTGGCACAAGGACACCCTCGGCCGCAGTTCGATGATCGTCTTTGTAGTTGTATCACACTCGGGTGAAGAGAGGGGCGGAGCCGTCAACTGATCACCACCTGGTGGTGAGTGGGCTCCGATGGTGGGGGAAGATGCCGGTCCGTCCTGGCAGACCCAAACGTATAGTGAGGGTTTGTTGGGAGCGTCTGGCGGAATCCCCTGTCCGAAGGAGTTTCAACTCCCACCTCCGACAGAGCTTTTCCCATGTTCCGGGGGAGGCGGGGGACATTGAGCCCGAGTGGACCATGTTCCGTGCCTCTATTGTTGAGGCGGCCAATCTGAGTTGTGGCTGTAAGGTGGTTGGTGCCTGTCGTGGTGGCAATCCCCGTACTTGCTGGTGGACACCAGCAGTAAGGGATGCCGTCAAGCTGAAGAAGGAGTCCTACCGAGCCTTTATGGCCTGTGGGACCCCAGAGGCAGCTGACGGGTATCGACTGGCCAAGCGGACCGCGGCTTTGGTGGTCGCCGAGGCAAAAACCTGAGTGTGGGAAGAGTTCGGTGAGGCCATGGAAGCCGACTTCCGGACGGCTTCGAGGAAATTCTGGTCCACCATCCGACGTCTCAGGAGGGGGAAGCAGTGCACCACTAACACTGTGTACAGTGGGGATGGGGCGCTGCTGACTTCGACTCGGGACGTTGTGAAGTACTTCGAAGACCTCCTCAACTCCACCAACACGCCTTCCTTGGAGGAAGCAGAGCCTGGGGACTCTGAGGTGAGCTCTCCTATCTCTGTGGTTGAAGTCAAGGCCCCAGGGGTGGATGAGATCCGCCCGGCGTTCCTTAAGGCTCTGGATGTTGTGGTGCTGTCTTGGTTGACACGCCTCTGCAACATCGCGTGGACAACAGGGAGAGTGCCTCTGGATTGGCAGACCGGGGTGGTAGTCCCTCTTTTTAAAAAGGGGGACCGGAGGGTGTGTTCCAACTACAGAGGGATCACACTCCTCAGCCTCCCTGGTAAGGTCTATTCAGGGGTGCTGGAGAGGAGGGTCCGTCAGGAAGTCGAGCCTCAGATTGAGGAGGAGCAGTGTGGTTTTCATCCCGGCCGTGGAACAGTGGACCAGCTCTACACCCTTAGCAGGGTCCTTGAGGGTATGTGGGAATTCGCCCAACCAGTCTACATGTGTTTTGTGGACTTGGAGAAGGCGTTTGACCGTGTCCCTCGGGGAGTTCTGTGGGGGGTGCTTCGTGGGTATGGGGTACCGAACCCCCTGATACGGGCTGTTCGGTCACTATACCACCGATGTCAGAGTTTGGTTCGCATTGCCGGCAGTAAGTCGGAATCGTTTCCAGTGGGGGTAGGACTCCGCCAAGGCTGCCCTTTGTCGCCGATTCTGTTCATAATCTTTATGGACAGAATTTCTAGGCGCAGCCGAAGCGTTGAGGGGGTCCGTTTTGGGGGCCTCAGTATTGCATCCCTGCTTTTTGCAGATGATGTGGTGCTGTTGGCTCCTTCAAACGGGGCTCTCCAACTCTCACTGGAGCATTTCGCAGCCGAGTGTGAAGCGGTTGGGATGAAAATCAGCACCTCCAAATCTGAAACCATGGTCCTCAGTCGGAAAAGGGTGGACTGCCCCCTCCAGGTCGGAGAAGAGATCTTACCCCAAGTGGAGGAGTTCAAGTATCTTGGGGTCTTGTTCACGAGTGGGGGTAGGAGGGAGCGGGAGATCGACAGGCGGATCGGTGCAGCGTCTGCTGTGATGCGGACGTTGTATCGGTCTGTCGTGGTGAAGAAGGAGCTGAGCCAAAGGGCGAAGCTCTCAATTTACCGGTCGATCTCCGTCCCAACCCTCACCTATGGTCACGAGCTATGGGTCGTGACCGAAAGAACGAGATCCCGGATACAAGCGGCTGAAATGAGTTTTCTCCGCAGGGTGTCCGGGCTCTCCCTTAGAGATAAGGTGAGAAGCTCAGTCATCCGGGAGGGGCTCAGAGTCGAGCCGCTTCTCCTACACATCGAGAGGAGCCAGATGAGGTGGCTTGGACATCTGATTCGGATGCCTCCTGAGCGCCTCCCCGGTGAGGTGTTCCGGTCATGTCCCACCGGGAGGAGACCCCGAGGAAGACCCAGGACACGCTGGAGAGACTATGTCACCTAGCTTGCCTGGGAACGACTCGGGATCCCCCAGGGAGAGCTGGAAGAAGTAGCTAGGGAGAGGGAAGTCTGGGCTTCCCTGCTAAAGCTGTTGCCCCCGCGACCCGGCCCCGGATAAGCGGTAGATGATGGATGGATGGATGGATGGAACCATCCATCAATGTATTTTCTATAGTGTTTGTCTTTATAGGGTCAAGGTGGGGTACACACACTCAAGACCAGGGTTTGGCAACCTGCGGCTCCGGAGGCACATGCGGCTCCTTCATTCTTATGGTGTGGCTCTGCGTGGCTTGGGAAAATAAATTATGAATGTCCGATGGAAGTGTATGTTATTTGGCTCACAAACGTGGATCACTTCCGTTATGTCCTCTGACTGTACACTAGGTGGCAATGTTGCTATTAAAATGCTATTGAGATGATAAAGGAAGGAGAGGTAATGGCGACTGTTCACCCTTTGCAGCTATGTCACGTGATCACATGAGTACACCCCATGACGCCCGATGGATGACGACGAGAGCTGAGGATGAGGAGAGCGTTGGTGTAGAGTGCAGATGCGTATTTGGAACTGAGAGTCGGCGCTTGGAATTGAAGCGGATTCACATGGGACAGGAGAGATGAACAAATGTCCTTTCTCATCAATGGAAAACAGATTCTTGTTTACTTTCAAACTTGGCTTGTAGCAGATGTGATCCACCAGTGAAAGGACATTTTGATTTTCTCCTCTCTCATCTATAATTGCTTCAAACAACACGGCGTATGCAGGAATAGTGGTTACTATTGCATGCCTGTCCATGTCTTGTTTACTGTAATTTGTTATTTTATGTCAACTGTTCTATTAAGCGTTTTGTTTCAGCTGCAGCTGTTGTGAAAGTGAAACATAAATAAAGATGTATTGTATAGATGGATTACCAGCTAATTGCAAGGCATGTATCGACAAACAACCATTCACAGTCACATTCGCACATATTGACAATTCAGAGTCTTCAATGAACCTAGCGTGCATGCTTTTGGAAGGCTCTAAGCAGCTTTTGTTGAAATCTGATTGAAATTCTGAGACGTCTTGAAACAACATTGACAATGTCTCTACCTGAGTGAGATGCCATTTAAGCTTCCAAACTCCAGCTTTCGTTTCAACACTTCCTTTATTTGCCCTTTCTCCGGACCTTTCTTCACTTTCTCTCGACCAATCAGATAGATCCCCTTGGCTGTCAAGATCAAATCTCTCTTGATGGACTGGGTTGTGAGAAAAATGAGAAGCATTAGAATGAAAAGCCAGGAAGTGTTGTCTCTGGTAACTGCTGGTATTTCCAAATATTCTGATAGACTTCCCTTTAATACAGGACACATGTAAGACAACAACTCACCTTGAACCTCCGATCAAACTTGTTGACAGAGTCAGCAAAGTCAACCCGCTCCCTCTTGGCCAGGAACTGTCTCAGTTCAGGCCTCTGGTCCAGACCCAGGTAGTCACCCACAAAGTTTCTGTTGATACTGTTTGTCCTTCGCTCTTTTGAGTTGTACAGGATGTCTGAAGCTGTTATATCAGAATAGACGAGGAATAATGATATGTGAATGTGTTGAACAGCCCCCCGTACTGTGATGAATTATTTATGCGTTGTTGCTTGGAAACCTACCCTCTTCTCTCATCTGTTCATACTTCTTTCTGGCAATGTATCTTCTGTAGGCTTTCTGAATGGTCCTGGCAAAAGTGTCAAATTTTCTCTCCCTCATTTCTTCAAGAAGAAACAGCTAAAGGGAACACATTGTGTATTTTTATCATGCCATTGTTTGTTGAGCACTATTTGACCATCTTCTCCACCAGGCATGGGCAACTTCAGCGCTGGAGGGGGCCATCATTTTTCATCAGCAGTACTGGCCACATATTGTAGGACAATGCAACTACCTAAGCAGATGTATGTCCAAAATGCTATTTTAAATATGGACACACGATGTGCATATGAGCAAAATATATGCTCTTCGTATACTTCAGTTTAGATAATACATTTTTCAGTGGATGTTGAAAAGATCCACAATCCTAAACCAAAAACAAATGGTTTTGAGCAAACAACAAAATAAGCACATTCGTTTTGGTGTATCAAAAAAAAAAAAAGAAAAATCTTTAAAAAAATACTAATAAAGGGGCCACTCAGAGTGTTGTCGAGGACCACATCCCTGCCAGTTGCCCATCCCTGCTCTACACAGACAGCTGTGTAGACAGCTCAAAACTGCAAGCACAACTACATTTTTTTAAAGTGAAGAAACAATAGTTCTTAATTACCGATTCTGGGTTTTTAACAAAGACCTTGGTACGGCCCATCTGGTACTGGTCATTATCCATGTTAACAGATCGGAGGAGGTGAAGGACCCCCTGCTGCTCGGGACCCCTCCAGCGTGGCCATGTCTCAGCAGTCAGGATGGCGTATCTGGACACACAAACATCCAGTGTAACACACAGTAATAGTCAGACTTCCAGCATGCTTTGTTTTTTGTATGTCTGCTTTCAAAATTGTGCATTACAGTTATAGTCACTTTGCAAACACGTGGTACAGTTCAGTTCGATTCAGATCAATTCAGATCATAGCCTTGGTTGGTTGCCAGTGTTTAACCCTCCAATGAGGAAAAGCAAGGTAATATGTAGGTCAATTAACAACTGATCATAATGCTGAATTTTGTCTTCTTAGGTCACTCTTTAAGAGGCAGAGAAGGTTGGGTGCAAAATACCGGTAGAGGTGCCGTACAAATCAGTTATTTTGCTATGCTCCACAATCAAAAAACGCAAAATGAACCAAATTGGGGGCGGCCCGGTAGTCCAGTGGTTAGCACGTCGGCTTCACAGTGCAGAGGTACCGGGTTCGATTCCAGCTCCGGCCTCCCTGTGTGGAGTTTGCATGTTCTCCCCGGGCCTGCGTGGGTTTTCTCCGGGTGCTGCGGTTTCCTCCCACATTCCAAAAATATGCATGGCAGGCTGATTGAACACTCTAAATTGTCCCTAGGTGTGAGTGTGAGCGTGGATGGTTGTTCGTCTATGTGTGCCCTGCGATTGGCTGGCAACCGATTCAGGGTGTCCCCCGCCTACTGCCCGGAGACGGCTGGGATGGGCTCCAGCACCCCCCGCTACCCTATTGAGGATCAAGCGGTACGGAAGATGAATGAATGAATGAATGAACCAAATTGGTCCTAAAGGGGCTTTTTCCTGACCTTTGCAGGAATTTAGTGAAGACCCTGCGGTATGCAAAGCCAGCCCTCCGTACGCGGATGTTTTCTCGTAGGCCGAGGTATTCCACCTGATGCTTAACCCTGAAATTACATCAAAAAGAAATAAAAAAATGGTTTAGAATGTGTGTGTGTGTGTGCGTGTGTGTGTGTGTGTGTGTGTGTGTGTGTGTGTGTGTGTGTGTGTGTGTGTGTGTGTGTGTGTGTGTGTGTGTGTGTGTGTGTGTGTGTGTGTGATGGCGCTAACCTGCTCTCCTCCCAGTCTTTGGGCCTTTTTGTCTCATTGGGTTTTATACAGCGGATGTAATGAGGAGTACATTTCATAAGCGTGTTCACCAGATCATTTGCTTGTTTCTGTGTGAACAGTAAAAGACCTTATCAAAAACGGAATTCCTACTTGTCTTCGGTTCTCCTCGACATTTTCACCTTGATTTTGGATCCTGCTGTAGTCGGCCTACTTTTCTTGTCTGTGTTGAGGTTTTCGGGGAACAAATAGCGGATGAAGTCACTGTCGAGGTCGTAAACAATATTGATGACATTTTTACACCAGGCTGTTATGTTAATGCATAGTGAGCAAGAGTATATTGGCGGAGGAGACTCACTGATGACTGCTTTGCATGAGCTCAATGAGGTCAGGGAAAAGCACGTCACGGTTTCGTTCACAGAAGCCGTTGATATCATAAGACACCTGAGGCAACAAGACAAAGCCTGTAAGCTGTCGCTGGTTACCGAACCTTTGCATGGGATGGAGTCTGAACACATTGTAATTTATATCTGCAGCACAGTAGCACTGATTTTAGGTCATATTTGGATTTAAAAAAAAAACTAAAACAAGTCAAGGCCATAAATAAGCTAAACTCAACAATAAGTCAGTCCCGAGCGTCCTTTTTGGTTGCCAAGACCTCCTTTCTTAAACTTAGCAGCGGTCTTCATTCGAGTGACAGCTATTCTAATTTAAATGTGTAATAATTGCCAACAAACATTATTACACCTTCTTGGTGAGGTTGAAGTGAAAGCATATTTTCAGACAGAAAAAGACGCTCGGTATTGTTGCCACTGGAGAGTCCGTCTGTCTAATCGGCTCCTGTCACAGTAAGTACCTTTCCAGCGTAGTGATGGATAACAAAGCCAGAGTTCCAGCTGTTGAAATGCTCGTGGGTTCCTACGGCAGCCTGCAGCTTTTGCAGCAGAGTACCATCTGCGCCCTCGCCTTTGGCATGCATGGTGGCACACACATCATCCAGCACGCTCATCACACCTGGAGGATTCTGAAAGGAGCGGGAATGGAAGCATTATATTCGTTTCGGGCAACAACAATTGAAGCTGAAAAACGTTTTTTTTTGTCTTGTTGCATTACACGTTTTTCCAAATCAATGATCAATCAGAGATGAAACTATTGGTAAGGCTGAAAGGAATCCATTAGTGATCATTTTGGAAGCTTACCAGTTTATTTTCAATCAGGTCACAAACAATCTTGTTGTTAAAGTATTGAATCGCAGTCCACTTGATGCCCTCCTGAACATACTCCTCCTGGAAAGCGATCAGAAGATCTTGCATGTTATGCAAAAGGACATTACTGCAATTGGCTTTAATATATTGATAAATACGATGGATGTTGTTACAGTGTCAAAATCCATCCATCCATCCATCCATTATCTGAACCGCTTTATCCTCACGAGGGTCGCGGGCTTGCTGGAGCCCATCACAGCTGTGTACGGGCATTTGGCGGCTTACACCCTGAACTGGTTGACAGCCAATCGCAGGACATACAGAGATGAACAACCATTCACCCTCACAGTCACAAAGAGGGACAATTTAGAGTTTTCCATTAACCCGCCATGCATGTTTTTGGAATGTGGGAGCAAACTGGAGTACCCAGAGAAAACCCACGCAGGCGCACATGCAAACGCCACACATGAAGGCTGCAGTCGGAACCGAACCATGCACCTCTGCCCTGTGAGGCCAACGTTCTAACCAGTAGACCACCATACTGCATACACAAGCCAATCGAATCAACCCCCCCCCCCCAAAAAAAAGTCTTGCTGGAATTCCTGCTTGAGCAAATTAGTTTGAACTGCTTTTCACAATACATCCAAGGAAGAAGTGGTTAATTCCACAACTTACTGTCAAGGCTCCACCACCTTTAGTTTTTAAGACTTGTAAAAATAGTCAGCCGTGCATTGTGGTCGTAATCTCAGTCAGCAAATGTGTCCTATTTGCTGATGATACAACTTTCTACTGTTCTGGAATAAATCTGAAACAGCTCCTGACAACCGTAGAAAACGAATTAAACAAATTAAAAAACTGGTTCGACAGAAATAAATTGTCACTTAACCTGAAAAAATCGAAGTCAATTATTTCTGGCACAAGACCAATCAAACACCAAGCTAAAATTATGGTAAACTCAATTGAAATAGAAAGAGCGTATGAAACCAAGTTTCTTGGATTAGTAATAGACTCGAAACTATGTTGGAAACCACATATCGATAACGTAAAAAGAAAAATAGCCAAGACTGTAGGGATCCTCTACAAAACCAAGGAAGTGCTAAATAAGAGATCCTTGTACACATTATACACTTCATTATTATTACCATACATGACCTACTGTGTGGAAATATGGGGAAATGCCTGCAAAACAAACACACTCCCTATTCTCAAACTACAAAAAAAAGCAATTCGAATTATTAATAGATCAAAATATACGGAACCCACAAATCCACTATTTATCAAATTAAATACGATGAAATTTTATGACCTGGTTGACTTTAAAATCGCCCAATTAATGTACAAAGCACACAATAACCTGCTCTGCCAAAACATTCAGAAGTTTTTTGAAATTCGAGAAAGCAACTATGAATTAAGAGGTACCAACTTATTCAAAAAACTCAAAACAAGAACAAACATCAAGCAAAGAAGTGTATCTAGCAAAGGTGTTAATCTGTGGAATAATCTCGAAACGGACCTAAAAATGAGTAAATCGCTTGCTGAGTTCAAAAACAAATTCAAAAAAATAGTACAAACAACCTACACCAATCAGAGTTAAAATGATAAATTCTAAACATTAAATATAATGATAAATCAGAACTAAGTTGATTAATAGAGAAAGGTATTGCAATATCCATTATGAATACAAGAGAAAATTGACACAAGAGTGCCAGGGTGAGGATGTATATAATCCCGATACAAACCAAAAGTTGTGAAAATATCACGGTTAAGGGTAAAGTATGAGCCTTAATGGAGACTTCTTACTTTTTCTTTTCTGATTGATATAAAAATGATTTAGTAGATATAAACACATAACGGGGTAGGACTAGATACGTTTTTTTACTTCATCCTACTCCCTTGAACATTATAACTGTGTTGAATGAAGACTGATTTCTTTCTTTTACTTTTTTATCTACCTTATTTTCTGTCAAATTATTACTGTATATGTTTCATGTTCAATAAACAAACCAAACCAAGCGTGATGATCTTTGGGTGATGGCCTTGACATTATTTCCATGCCACATGTGCCCTCATAAACGGCAGTATGCTACCCACCTGCTCTGCCTTCAGAGTCAATTCAATGAAGATTTGCTGAAGCTTCTCATTGACAAAGTTGATACAGAATTGCTCAAATCCGTTTCTCTGAAGAGAAAGATAAAACTGATCAATCATTTTTGAAATATAGCCTTGTCATGTTTCATCCAGATTAGTCAATTTAAATCGGGAGGCCTATGATAATCAGCCAAGCAGGCCAAAGTGCAATTTACCTGGAAAATCTCAAATCCATAAATGTCAAGTACACCGATACTGAATTCTTCATGCGGTTTTTGGATGGCTTTATTGATGGCCTGTGCAGGGCAGATGGACAGATAGAAGCGAAGATAGCAGAAAGAAGAGAAATAAAAAATAAAGTGAATCAGAAGAATCAACAGTCTGTAATTGATGCTCCAGGTTAAGTGTGACGACCTCCACCAGGTAGTCAAAGACGCGTGCATAGAGCGCTTTGGCCAGGGCATCTCTTGTGTAGTTGGCCTGCTCTTGATTGAGGGTGACGTTGATGGACTCCGACTTCCCTCCCCACTTTGAGTCCATTTTACGGCTGGTCAGCTTCTCCTGCAAACGGTTGGGGTCGACGGCGAGCAGGTAGGCTGGGAACGCGAGCACTGCAGTGAAAGCAAAGAGAAGGCATTTACACGTGCTCTTTTATAAGATAACCTTTATTTGTCCCACACTGGGGAAATTTACAGTCTACAGCAGGAAGATTTTGGGTAGAAAGAAGATACAAGAAAAACAGTGCTTGCATTCGCAAAATAAATGTTCCAGTTTCAATGTACACCGTTCAATTAACTGCAATACAAATATAGATAACTTTTTTTTTTAATTCAGCGGCCTGACAGCAGTCGGTAGGAACGAGCGGCTGTAGCTCTCCTTCTTGCAGCCCAGGTGTAACAGTCTCTGGCTCACTATAAATATGGGTGTGATGTCAGCAAAGGATTTTATACTTCAGCGAATTGATATTACCTGACACATTGCAGTGAGTGATCTCTACACATTTTCTATAGCACGCATGAGGGTTTCAGACAACCCAGTTGACTTCTTGGACTGGACTCACCTTCGTACTTAGGGAGAATTCAATGAACCTAACATGAGTGTTTTAGGAATGTGGGAGATAGTCGGAGTACTTGAAGAAAACGTGAAAACGGAAGCAAGATTCAAACCCCTATTAGCGCTCATCTTATTTTATTTAGCACTATTCATTGATGTTCTTGCATGATGACATATTTTGCCCAAGATCAGGGGAGTCGAACTCATTTTTGCCGCGGGTCACTTGGGGTTTACGTCTTACAACAGTGAAACGAAATCAATGTTTATATATTATTACTTGTACACAACAAATTGATGTGTTACCAGTTTCATCAGTCAAATCAACTGTAATAGTTTGTTCAATTATTATTTGAGCGAGTAATAAAAATGATTGCAAAATCTCAACGTTATTTATTACACATGACAATTTTGGTACAGATTTTAGCAAGGATCATGGAAGTTGACACACATGATTTGCATTCGCTGGCCACAAAATGATGTGGCGGGCCAGATCTGGCCCCCGGGCCTTGGGTTTGACACCCGTGCGCTAGATCATATTCAGAATCTCACTTAGTTCTTCTTAACTTGGAACATTCAATCAATTATCAGCAGAACGAGTGGGCCCAATCATCTCATTTGCTTAGGGCCCCACAGAATCAAGCTCTGACTCTGACCAAACCTCATCGCTGTTAGCCTGATATGCAAATCTCTGGTCTAGCGTCCTGCCTGAGAGCGATCTCTCTGGTTCTAAACATTCATTTCATATTGAAGAAGGCACTGCCACGTGGCAACCACAGACAAACAAGTGCTGGTGCGTTCTAATTTACTCACATCCCTCCGTGGGATGAACAAGCCAATTATTAATTCCCGGAGGGACTACATATGCACTTGCATGCATGATGCATGAGTAAGTGTGTGTGTGTGTGTGTGTGCGTGCGTGTGTGTGTGCGCGCCCATGTACAGCATGGCGCATGCCACTCACAGTCCATGCTCTCCACCTGCCCGTAATTCCCTGCCTCTATGAAGGTGATGTTCCCCAGGTGGAGGATGCCAGCAACAATCTGCAGCACCTGCACACGGATGTCACCTGGGATCCCAATCACCTGCATGGCTTCCTGGGGACCACACACAAATCATTAGGGGGCCTCTTTGGGGCCCCGTTATCTCTTAGCATCAGCACCGACCACAACCTTACATACACAAGCACATTCTAATGAAATCATATTACACAAGACACCTTTTTGAAGATAGCAATGGTTATATCTAATCAAAAAATTATTTATTTAACAATGTATTGTTGCAAATTTCCCGATTGTGGGACAAATAATGGTTTTCTTATATCAATTCGAGAAATTAATGATGCAACCAAGAGACATAAGAAACATTAAAATCTTTTTTTCCAAATTTTAACAGGATGTTCCATACAATTTGACATCATTTTGCAGTCTACATATTTTGTTTCAATTATCTAAAATGTTCACAAGACATGTAAAAACTAAATCAAGGACATTTGGTTAGGGGAGGCAGAGACTCACTTTCATGCATAGAGTGAAAACAAAGCAAAATGATCATATGAAATGTTTTTCCATTTTAGTTCGTTGATATGAGCTTTATATTGAATTTATCTTTCATCTTTAAAATGACTGATTTTTCACATTTCTTTTCTCAATGGATGGGTTCAATGGGAAGCGAGGCAGTGAGCAATCAGGCCCACCTCCGATTATGCGATCCCTTTCAAAAAGCGGAAATAGCACAGAGCACCAGCATCCATCCATTTTCTCATCGGCTTTCTAATCATATGACATTTTGAGAGTTAGGTTACACTCAAACGCCACCGTATGATTGTGCAGCATCCATTTTTGAGGAAATTAAAAAATATATACATTGAATGGAAATAGATTTGGAAATGGGAAAAGATAAAATCCAAGATGGTTCACATCTCGTATCGCAACACCCATTGAACATTTTTGAAATGTTGTTGATTATAAATCATATACCCATTTGACAATGTCATTGCATCAGATATTGAAAACAATGTCAAATTTTTGACAGACCCCATTCATTCATCTGAAACTCTGATACCTTTGTTGAAGGTTGATTTGTCCCTGTGTATGTGTTCCATTTTTGCATTATGTGTAGAATATGTACCATTGTCTCATGAAAGTCCTTGCTGTCATTGGTTCCGTCCACTTTGTAGGTTCCAGACTGGTTGAGGTAGAAATAGTAGTCGGGGGTCATGATGCCGAGGGCCTCCTTTTGCTGGGCACTAGCGCCCTCTATCAGCTGCAAGCAGGAAGTGCAAAGGACAGCAAAGTCACATTTTATTTGCCCAAGAGGAAGTTTGATGCCTGGAAGCATGGGGAACATGTGACTTCATCTCATCATGCATGCCGTTTATCCGACCTGATAATAAACGTGGAAGTTTCTTTCGCTGTCATTCTGGCTCACCACCCTCGACTTCTCCAGCAGAAAGTTGGAGATTTTGCCCCCGTCGGGTTCTCCCCCCCTGCTGAACTGAATCTCAAAGTATTTCCCCTGTCAGATCCATGACACAGAACAGAGGCTCACTCAGATATTTTGCCTATGCAAATAGTGCGATGGAAAAGAAAAGTAGACAAGAATATGGATGGCCGCGAGAAACGCAATTTAATTCTCAGGCACACTCCTGAAACAGACTTAAAAATAAATAAATAAACACTAAAATGCCCTCATTCACACACCTTGTTTTCTCTGCTCATATACATTACCGACACGCTCTCATACACAGAAAACACTCTCACACACAGTACTGAAATCCTTTCACACATCATATCGAAATCCGTACGTTTAATATACTGGACTGGAAGTTGCATTTGAGTAGTGTGTATGAGACCACTTCAGTCAAGCATGAGAGCATTTTAAATAGTGTACAGGAGAGTGTTTTAAATAGTACATATGAGAGTGCTTCGTTAGTGTGCCTGAGGGCATTTTAGCAGTCTAGACCAGGGGTGTCAAACTCATTTCACATTGTGGGCCACATATGGCCTCGGTAGATGTCAAGTGGGCCGGACCATTACAATTATACCAGACGTTGCTATAAATAACCAAAATAATAGGTCTGTTCAGTTAATTCCGTTTTTTCACGGCCCTCTGAATAGGGATCGTCGGCCAGCATGGAAGGATCCCTCTCTGTACTTTTTTGCTATTTTATTGGGACACTTTGCAGCAGAAGTAGATGAAATAGAAGCTGTAGCAGTATCAGAAGCAGGTAATAACCTTAAGCACACATAAATGCAGTAAAGTGAATACAATATCTTCTTTCTGCATCACGATGTAAATAGGTATAGAATTGACATTTTAACAATACATTTAATAAATGCTTTAATCAAACATGATTTTACTATGCATTATTATCGTCATCATTATCCATCATTTTAAACGTAAGAAACCATACATCACAAACATATCAAGTCGACTCGAACAAAAGAACTACAAGTCCCAAAGGTCCAACCCGGAAGTGGAGCACCGGCATGATTAAGCCCAGGTGCAACGCAATTTACTTCGTTCAAACATCAAATGGGAAAACACAACAACTATGCAAAAATGAGTTAAATAAAGACACCACTGTTCTAAAAACACCTTAGCCCACGCTGTCTAAATTGCCGATTGCGAACGCGGTAACTGACTGTGATTGCAAACAAAGCACAACGGACATAATGCAAAGCAGACAAACAAAGCAACCGATCATGATCGACTCTAAAGCTAACTTTAAATATCCGGTAAAGTAGTTTACCATTGAGCCATGCCGACGACAAAGCGAGTGTATTCACTAACGTAACGTAACGCGATGCTGCTTTTTATACGTCGCGCGACAAGTCGCCTGTCAGTGGCAGCCCCGCCCCTCTTAAAGCGCCAGGTAAATCCAACAAGGTCTTTCCCTTGTTTTGGTCTAAAGCACAAGAACATTAGGTAGGTGTTGAAATTTAATGAACATATCTTTTACAAAACAGTTCATGAAGCACCTTAGATTTCCTGAGACAAACGTGTGAATTAATTTTTATCATTCACATATATGCATTGCAACCGATCCCACTGATTGTACAAAGGCACAAAACTTTAACAAGTAATTGGGATTGAAAAATATAATGATGCACTTTAAGATTCAACGAGATTTATAAAGAAAGAAAATTTTCAACCATTTACACATGTGCATATATAAAATCTAAATGTAATCTCTGCCTACACTTTACAAACTAAGGAGAGTGCTATTAAATGTGTAAAGAACAAAGTATTCCCATGTCCTTGATAGCATCTGCTGTGTTGGGTCTGTCTCAGTGACAGACTGAGGCTGCTGTTGTCTTCTTCTCTGACCAAAACAGTGTTTCCCCTAGCGGATACTCCATAAATTGCACCTTATTAATTTTAATTTATGCATTTTTTCACTTTTAAATTATCCTGTGGGCCCGATCAAACCTCCTTGGGGGTTTTGGCCCGCAGGCCATATGTTTGACACCACTGGTCTAGACAGTATGAGCATTTCAGCAGCGTGTTTGAGGCCATTTCAGTAGTTTAGAAGGGCATTTCAGTAGTGTATGACAGCATTTTAGTTGTGCGCATGAACTGAGGTGGGACGGCGGGTGATTCAGTTGTACCTGTGAGTGTTTCAGTAGTGGGGGTGAGAGATGAGTTGTGTCCCAAAATATCCCTCACTGAAGACCTCTTTCAAATGATGCATAAACTGGACTTCATCTCATTACTCTTTTGATGATTCATCATAGTCCAACTATTTTTTGTAGCTGTTTTTTTGATGGCGAAGGTTGCACCAAGCCTGCAAATTAGTGTGCGCTAAACACTTCCTACATCTGCCTGATGGAAACAACCAGTCTTCATCTTGCTGTATGTGAGCATATAGTGTATGTGTACCAACGGCATGCAGTGTAATGTCATATCAGTTACAAGTACGCTCTGCATTTATGGTTTTTCTGGCTGCTGGTTTAAAATATGATGACGAGGCCAAAGAATGCTGAATGCCTCTCCGCCAAAACAATCTTTGTAATATCAAGTCGAGCTTTTTTTCAGTCAATTCTGCAATATGCGTGAACCATTGACAAGATTTGAAATTTCATTCCTCAAGGGCCCACAGTGCTATAATAAACAAGTGCATTAATAACAAATTATAATAAATCATTTTTGCGCCCAATGGGGCGCTATCACCTCAAGCTCAGGTTCTCTATCAGAGGGTTTTACTCACAAAGCGGCTAGAATTGTTGTTGCGGACAGTTTTGGCATTTCCAAAGGCTTCGAGTAGAGGATTGGACTGCAGGATGATGTCTTTTACATGCTGCAACACAACGAGAAAGCAAAAGTTTCAACGCCGCCGTTCTGCAAGAGGGAGAACACGCCAAATTGAAGTCAGTGGGCCTACCTGAACTTTTGCACCTCCTCCTGATACTTTGGATATGTAGCCCATGATGTACTTGGCAGCCACAGTCTTTCCTGCCCCGCTTTCACCACTAAGATAACAAAGTGAAATAATGAAGTTATAAACAGAGGTTTCGAGTAACAAAGTAAATACACGTTGTTCAGTGACGACTCGCCGCTCTTAAATTAGTACAGGTAAGATGTCGGGTAAATTGTCCGACTGTTCATGTCCCAACCGAGTCAAGTAGCACCTTGCGAAGAGCTTCGTAGCCAGAAAAGCCAGCTAACCATTGCGCGTGCCTTGTTGTACTCGTAGGAGTTTTTCTAAAATAACTCATTTCGAATGAGCGGCAAACTTTGCAAAGCTAAGTGCCACCAGCTAATAGCTTTTCGAAACGCACTGTCAGACTTGAAAAAGCATATTGGGCTAAGCTTAAAGTTTATTATCAAGGGGTGTCGAGGGTGTAAGATTGATTTAGTCTTCAGACAAATGTTACATCACTTTAATATTTTGCTGCATATAAATCTTTGTAATGTACTAGTGCTAGCTAACAGTACATGTACTGTAGAAGTAGTACACATTATACAGTATTTGCCTTGTTTATACTTTTAAGTTTTAAAACCATTTCTATTAACCACATTTTTACTTACGAAGCTTGAGTTAATACTTCTAATTTTTAAATCCCAATATTTCTACTTCCACTTGAGTAATGAAAATGAATACTTTTGACATGTCTATAACCCCCCCCCCCCCCCCACACACACACACAAAAACCATACAAAGTGAAAAAAGCTTGACATAAACACATGGCGGTCACCTAATAATAACACATTGATTTTCTCCTTCGATCATCATGTTTCTGTACATGTTGTCAGTCAAGGCGTAGATGTGGGGTGGATTCTCATACTGGGCCTAAGCACACACAAGAACGATAGCGAGTTCAGGGTCGCAAAACCCAATATTGCTCGTGACAAAAGATAAAAGAAGCCAACTCACTGCTCCTTGGTAGAGTTCAATTTCTCTGTCGGAGAAATATGGCATCTGTTTGAATGGGTTGATGGAGATCAACACAGGACCAATGTAAGTCTGTGCAGCATCGTTAAGAAGCTTCTGGATTGTTGTTTGTTCATGTATGCACTGCACTTGACTGGCGACCCATCCGGTCTGTACTGTACCTCTCCTCCCCACCAAATCTGATTGGGATAGGTTTCAACTCACTTCCGACACGCATGATGATGAGCCGTGTAGAAAATGGAAGTATGTAAAGGATACAAAAATGTAATCATCCATGTATCGTTTCTTGAGGTTTTCCACAATGGCGTCCTCGGTGATCTTGGACAACAGGACCATGTCGTCCACTCCACTTTGCTTTACATTTTGACTCTGCCAGTGATACTTTGCCTGAGCCATGGAATACACAGACGCAAACATCGAGACAGCTCTTTTCACATTCAGATTTGCCCCCCAGCCCCCACACCAAAAAATGGAAAGCATCCCTTTTATTTCATATTTCCATTATGTGAGGAATTTTATTTGGTTGACGAAAGACAACATTTATGCTTACAAGCTCACATACTAAATAGAGTAAAAAGGCAAAACTTTGTCCAAAAGGTACAGCAAGTCAACATGTGTCATGTGTTTTTACAACATCAAAATGATCATGAATGTCATTGTGATCAACAACATTAATGTCAAATTTGGCCCCTATAAATTCTGCTACTCAAATGTTACCCTTAAATCCCAAAGGGTCAGATTTGGCCTGAATCCTAAATTAGGGTGAAAGCATTGACTATTTCCCCTCCGTGAGTCGTCACCTTACCGTGGTGGAGGGGTTTGTGTGTCCCAATGATCCTAGAAGCTAAGTTGTCTGGGGCTTTATGCCCCTGGCAGGGTCACCCATGGCAAACAGGTTCTAGGTGAGGGGCCAGACAAAGCACGGCTCAAAGACCCCTTATGATGAGCAAAATATATGGACCAAGGTTTCCCTTGCCCGGACGCGGGTCACCGGGGCCCCCCTCTGGAGCCAGGCCTGGAGGTGGGGCTCGTTGGCAAGCGCCTGGTGGCCGGGCCTACACCCATGGGGCCCGGCCGGGCACAGCCCGAAGAGGCAACGTGGGTCCCCCTTCCCATGGGCTCACCACCCATGAGAGGGGCCAAAGGGGTCGGGTGCAATGTGAGCTGGGCGGCAGCCAAAGGCGGGGACCCTGGCGGTCCGATCCTCGGCTGCAGAAGCTAGCTCTTGGGACATGGAATGTCACCTCTCTGGCAGGGAAGGAGCCCGAGCTGGTGTGTGAGGCAGAGAATTTCCGACTGGATATAGTCAGACTTGCCTCCACACACAGCCTGGGTTCTGGTACCAGTTCTCTCGAGAGGGTTGGACTCTCTTCCACTCTGGAGTTGCTCACGGTGAGAGACGCAGAGCAGGTGTGGGCATACTCATTGCCCCCCGGCTCAGTGCCTGTACATTGGGGTTCACACCGGTAGACGAGAGGGTTGCCTCCCTCCGCCTGCGGGTGGGGGGACGGGTCCTGACTGTTGTTTGTGCATATGCACCAAACAACAGCTCAGCATACCCACCCTTTTTGGAGTCCTTGGAGGGTGTGCTGGAGAGTACTCCTGCTGGGGACTCCCTTGTTCTGCTGGGGGACTTCAATGCTCACGTGGGCAATGACAGTGATACCTGGAGGGGCGTGATTGGGAGGAACGGCCCCCCCGATCAGAACCTGAGTGGTGTTTTGTTATTGGACTTCTGTGCTCGTCACGGATTGTCCATAACGAACACCTTGCTCAAACATAAGGGTGTCCATATGTGCACTTGGCACCAGGACACCCTAGGTCGCAGTTCGATAATCGACTTTGTTGTCGTATCATCGGATTTGCGGCCGCATGTTCTGGACACTCGAGTGAAGAGAGGGGCGGAGCTGTCAACTGATCACCACCTGGTGGTGAGTAGGCTCCGATGGTGGGGGAAGATGCCAGTCCGTCCTGGCAGACCCAAACGTATAGTGAGGGTTTGTTGGGAGCGTCTGGCGGAATCCCCTGTCAGAAGGAGTTTCAACTCCCACCTCCGACAGAGCTTTTCCCATGTTCCGGGGGAGGCGGGGGACATTGAGCCCGAGTGGACCGTGTTCCGTGCCTCTATTGTTGAGGGGGCCAATCTGAGTTGTGGCCGTAAGGTGGTTGGTGCCTGTCGTGGCGGCAACCCCCGTACTCGCTGGTGGACACCAGCAGTAAGGGATGCCGTCAAGCTGAAGAAGGAGTCCTATCAAGCCTTTATGGCCTGTGGGACCCCAGGCAGCTGACGGGTATCGATTGGCCAAGCGGGCCGCGGCTTCGGTGGTTGCCGAGGCAAAAACCCGAGCGTGGGAAGAGTTCGGTGAGGCCATGGAAGCCGACTTCCGGACGGCTTCGAGGAAATTCTGGTCCACCATCCGACGTCTCAGGAGGGGGAAGCAGTGCACCACTAACACTGTGTACAGTGGGGATGGGGCGCTGCTGACTTCGACTCGGGACGTTGTGAACCGGTGGTCAGAGTACTTCGAAGACCTCCTCAACTCCACCAACACGCCTTCCTTGGAGGAAGCAGAGCCCGGGGACTCTGAGGTGGGCTCTCCTATCTCTGTGGTTGAAGTCACCGATGTGGTCAAAAAGCTCCTCGGTGGCAAGGCCCCAGGGGTGGATGAGATCCGCCCGGAGTTCCTCAAGGCTCTGGATGTTGTGGGGCTGTCCTGGTTGACACGCCTCTGCAACATCGCGTGGACAACAGGGAGAGTGCCTCTGGATTGGCAGACCGGGGTGGTAGTCCCTCTTTTTAAAAAGGGGGACCGGAGGGTGTGTTCCAACTACAGAGGGATCACACTCCTCAGCCTCCCTGGTAAGGTCTATTCAGGGGTGCTGGAGAGGAGGGTCCGTCAGGAAGTCGAGCCTCAGATTGAGGAGGAGCAGTGTGGTTTTCGTCCCGGCCGTGGAACAGTGGACCAGCTCTACACCCTTAGCAGGGTCCTTGAGGGTATGTGGGAATTCGCCCAACCAGTCTACATGTATTTTGTGGACTTGGAGAAGGCGTTTGACCGTGTCCCTCGGGGAGTTCTGTGGGGGGTGCTTCGTGGGTATGGGGTACCGAACCCCCTGATACGGGCTGTTCGGTCACTATACCACCGATGTCAGAGTTTGGTTCGCATTGCCGGCAGTAAGTCGGAATCGTTTCCAGTGGAGGTAGGACTCCGCCAAGGCTGCCCTTTGTCGCCGATTCTGTTCATAACCTTTATGGACAGAATTTCTAGGCGCAGCCGAAGCGTTGAGGGGGTCCGTTTTGGGGGCCTCAGTATTTCATCCCTGCTTTTTGCAGATGATGTGGTGCTGTTGGCTCCTTCAAACGGGGCTCTCCAACTCTCACTGGAGCGTTTCGCAGCCGAGTGTGAAGCGGTTGGGATGAAGATCAGCACCTCCAAATCTGAAACCATGGTCCTCAGTCGGAAAAGGGTGGAGTGCCCCCTCCGGGTCGGGGAGGAAATCTTACCCCAAGTGGAGGAGTTCAAGTATCTTGGGGTCTTGTTCACGAGTGGGGGTAGGAGGGAGCGGGAGATCGACAGGCGGATCGGTGCAGCGTCTGCTGTGATGCGGACGTTGTATCGGTCTGTCGTGGTGAAGAAGGAGCTGAGCCAAAAGGCGAAGCTCTCAATTTACCCATCGATCTACGTCCCAACACTCACCTATGGTCACGAGCTATGGGTCGTGACCGAAAGAACGAGATCCCGGATACAAGCGGCTGAAATGAGTTTTCTCCGCAGGGTGTCCGGGCTCTCCCTTAGAGATAAGGTGAGAAGCTCAGTCATCCGGGAGGGGCTCAGAGTCGAGCCGCTTCTCCTCCACATCGAGAGGAGCCAGATGAGGTGGCTTGGGCATCTGATTCGGATGCCTCCTGAGCGCCTCCCCGGTGAGGTGTTCCGGTCATGTCCCACCGGGAGGAGACCCACAGGAAGACCCAGGACACGCTGGAGAGACTATGTCACCCAGCTGGCCTGGGAACGACTCGGGATCCCCCGGGGAGAGCTGGAAGAAGTAGCTAGGGAGAGGGAAGTCTGGGCTTCCCTGCTAAAGCTGTTGCCCCCGCGACCCGGCCCCGGATAAGCGGTAGATGATGGATGGATGGATGGATGGCATTGACTATTTGAATAAACATATATTTTGGTTCATTTAATGTATAATTCATCATTTTCCAAAGAAGAAAATGGTTCTTGGGTTCTCCAGGGTTAAATAGGAATGCCATTCTACAGCCTTTGTATGTTGAATGAGACATCCCACTTGAGGGTTTTTGACGCTTCAAAAATGTATCATCAATTTCCTGCATGACATGGGTAAACAACTGCGAAAAATGGCCTCAAACACTGTACACTCGGCAGTTTTTCTGTTTGAGTTTCTGTCGAGATCACCGTATGATCCTCACGTTTTCCTTCAATGTTGAAGCATTTAGACTATATATATATAGAATATATTTTGAGACATATGAAGTTGTTAATGACTCCTATAGACACCCTTTTAGATATTCAAGTCTGCATAATTTGTCACCCCTCGCTGTTGTTTTCATTTGTTTAATAGAAACAGTCCTGCAATAAAAATATATTGTATGGACGCTGTGTGAAGACGTGAGTATGAGGCGGTGCTGTGCCAGAAATTACTTTATAAGCCCCCGTCTGCCACTTCCCCCTTGACACCTCATTGCAGTTTCCTGTCACACTTGGCTGAAATCTTCTACATACCGACTTCCTACTTCCTACAACTGTGTGCACAAAGCCCAAATCACCAAAGCGATTGTGATATCTCCTGTACATTCAGGCATACATAACGTATTGTAACACTTATGTTAGTTGCTGAAGGTTCCTGAAGAAAAATTGTGGTATGAAATAGCAGCATCAGTAAGATACACCGCAGAAAAATTAGACACCGAATGCAATAATTCGGAGTGAATTTAAGGTGAAGTGGTGGGAATGTTGACAGTGATTCCCAACAACTCGAGTGCTGTAGGAGATGACGAGGGGTGCTGGAGAAAATGTGAAAAAAAAAAACTCAACTAAAATAATGGCACAACAATTAAATGTGATTGCACGTAGCTGAAGCCAGAAGATAATCAATCCACCACCACCACTCCCAAAAATGTGTCTCCACCTGTTGTACTTCATACAATAGATTTCAAAAGTCTAGATTTCAGAAGAGTAATTTGTTAGTAAAGTGAGACGACATCATCATTATTTTAGTGTTTATTCTCTTGGTAACTATTTTGTTTGATGTAAAATGGATGCCTTGGCCAGATACAAGTTGTGAAACGCTGCTCCAGATCAGGACATATCCCATGCAGGGAGGAGCTATATGACTTGAAGAAACACAAATGTCCTTCATCTCTCCATGCGGCATGTTCATTTCAAACCTTACATGTCGAATTTCAGAGGCGAATCAAATTTGACTGGAAGTTCGATTCCAAATGACACGCAACCAGTATATTCGACAAACACAAAGCCAACCCTTTGGAGAATTCTCCAAAAGAGGAAACTGACCGCACAGCTTTACTCAAGCTACAAATCACTCAAAACTTGGGTTGCCAGAAAAACCACTTTATCCCCGGAATCATTGTCAACGAGCTCAAAAGTGGATCAAAAGGAGGAAGCTCTGATGAAAACAAAGTGAGGCACAGTACCATCGTCTCAGTGGGCTTCTCCTGTCTTGCTTCAGCCAGGTGCACACTCTCCGGTGAGTGTATTCGGGTTGAAAACGATCAGATGGCCATCACGGAACAAGAAAGGTCAGAGGCGCCTTCCGTCTACAAGACATCCACTGGAGCTTTGAAAACTTGTTCCTCATACAGTCACAGAAGCTCGATGTGAAACAAGAACTGCTCGGGGGTGACACGCACACAAAATTGCACACACTTACCACACGAGCGAAAGTTAGGACTTCTCCATTTCTGCTCTCACAGCAATTCATGGGCCTAATGCTGCGATGCGCTAACTAGCAGCCTGCAAAAATAACCAGTGCAGGAGGTGTATCTTTGAAACTTGTGAAATGATGGTACAGCCAGCTCCACCCAGGCTATGATTACTTCATGTTGTTTGTGGCATCGGAGCACACTGCGTCCAAAGACCACATGAAACGATGCAGGTCCTCAGAGTGGGGCTGTGTGGCAGTGAGTGAGGTGACGTGCACATCAAAATCCAACGCAACACTGAGCAGGTGGCAATGCAGTGGTGCGACGGGGGCCCCAAATCAGAATTTGCTCAGGGTGTAGGAGATTTTCTCAGACAGCTCTTCCAACTGGATCTCTGAGGTTGTTGATGTTTTTGTTTGAATGCATATGGATGTATGATTCACACAAAAAGGATGATGATTTTTTGGGGGAAAATTGAATTAGGTGACAAATGATATTCATATATATACATGTATATATTGTATATTATAATATTGTACTAAGCCACATTTGTTCAAGTCAAGACACATCATTTATAAATAATGACATTTAATAATGTACCAAATTGTAGCACAGGCAGCTCATTTTCATTCAACATTGTACCATGTTTAATCATTTTAATATTTCCTTTTCAAAACAATGCACAGGGCAGATTGGGATTTTAAGAAGCTACGAATCTGAAACATTCTTCAACTTCAAAGTGTATGTTCATGTATATTTTCTGGTTGGATGGGGAGGGATCTGTCTATATATGATTAATGTGGAGAAAATGATAACTTGCATATGATAGCAATGAATTAATAGCACCCTTCCAGAGGAAAGCACCACCATAAAGAAAAGCAATATGAATGCAGAGCTGCAGTCTGTCAAGGTCACCGATACAAAACAGCGTGATGCTGTCATAGATGGTCATTAATTTCTTAGCAGCATTTACAAGAATGAGACACAGATGACAAGAAAAAAAACATGTCTGTAAACACATTACCACTAATAACAGTTTGGAAATAGTCATTAGAAGCACTGAGGAAGCTCCAAGTGTGTGTGTGGCTGTATGTTTGGGCCACCAAGTTGCAACATCACACGATATGGACAAAGAGACTGGGGAACATAGACAAGATTTTGGAACATTACATAATTCTGGAACATACAACTAAATGATCTGGTTCAATGAAACTCGTCAATGGCAAATTTTAATCAGAGAAGGCTTAATATGGCCCATAATGTATTTTTGATGCTAATCCAAAAATGTCTTTACTTTTGTTTCTAGCACATAGGGATTTGAAGATATTTTCTTTTTTGGGGTTTTAATTTTGACCAATGAAAATTTGCGCAGTACAGATTTTACCGTGCATTGACATTTATACGATGTTTCCGAAAAAACATTCCAACTGGTGCTGACCCTCACCCTTAATTGACAAATATTAGTGAATATATGACCACAGGTGGGCATTCCGCCAGTACTGACTTAATAAGCCCGTCTGTGATGAACGGACTTATGCCTGTTTTTCTGATGAGTGACGAATGACGGGATACAAAAAAATAAAGGTTGGACTAAGCCAGAGGTGTCAAACTCAAGGAAGGGGGCCAGATGTGGCCCACGAAAGCAAATAAAACATGTTGACTTCTACGATGCTTGCTATAATTTGTACCAAAATTTAAAATCCTTGTATGTAGTATATACATATAAGAGCGCTGTTGTAAGTTTTCTTGCTACCAAAATCCTCATTACATTAACTGAAACTGTAGTTGAATAAACCATTCTGCTTGACTTCTTCTCAACTTCCTTACAGTCATTACGGCCCTCCAAGGGAACCGGTAACTATAATGTGGCCTGCGACAAAAATGAGTTTGACACCCCTGCACTAAGTACTTTGGGAGGTGGGGTTTCATCCGTCAATGACGGGATAAAGTACCAACTGACCTCTTAGTCTCTCAATGACATTTTGCTGACGACAGACAGAAACACTCTCCAGCTGTCTTGTTCACGGGGCTGAATAAAGCAGAGTTGCTTATGGCTTTCCTGTGTAGAGTTTGCATGTTCTACGTGTCCCTGCAGTCCAAAAACATGCGTGGCAGCTTCATGGAACACTCTAAATTGTTCCTTGGTGTAATTGTGAATATGAAATGTCATTTGTCCACGTATGCCCTGCAATTGGCTGGCAAACAGTTCAAGTTGTAGCCCACGTACTGCCCGAAGACTGCTGGAATAGGCTCCAGAACGCCCGTGACCCTTATGAGGATAAGCGGATCAGAAAATGGATGGATGGGTAAAAACCTGATGTGCCAGAGAAAAAAGCGAGAGTAGAATCAGTGCAAAAAAAAAATCATTGCTAAACCTTTACTTGCATCTATGATTTAAAAACAGTTGTAAATCTTTGTTGACCAGTGTTACTTTTGTCCTATGACTTTTTCTGTATCGTGTACATCCTAGATACTTTTCCATCATATACGGAAGAAGTCTTCTCACCGGTTTGAATGATGATTATTAATCATGTGGTGAACCCACAGAGGAGACAGTGTATAATTAGACAATGAGTCACGACGGCTCTCTTACTCCGACACTGAATTTCCACTTACCGTATATTTAAAGTTACTTAGATTGTCGAGTAAGGCGTTTAATGTGATAAAAATAGTGAGTCCCAGCATAGGATTGGGCTTCTTTACTTTTGGAGATTTCATTCAAAGCTGCCATAACCCTACAGTTGCAACACAAATTTGCATCCCATAAAATCGAAGTTGCTACTGCTACAAATGTGGCTTTCTGTCCTGTGCAGCAGGAAGCTATTTTTGAGAACTGAGAACAAAAACAAAAAGATGTGGAGCGCAAGATGAATGACACAGGTTCTCTGCGGTCAGTATTTCAAATGTCAAAACAAATACAATTGCTTACTGTACAAGTGCTGTGAATGGATGACACTATTAGCAAGAACACCCCCCCCCCTAGAAACACTGTGGTCAAGTAACATCTTTCAGGTAACTTAGACAAAAACTTCTAGAATGTACGATATTCCTTTTTCATGGGGGCTCCTTTTCTTAACAAAGTGGATATTTAAACATACTGCTGAACAAAAATATGACCTCTTTACATCGAAGCCGAAGCAAACACAAAGTGCCCCTCAAAACACCAAAACCTGTCCTGTAGCCAACAAGCGGCTGCAGAAGTAGCACCAAAAATATTACAACAGAGGACAGGTTGCAGCAGCCTTTCCGCCAGTGGAATGTAGAACTCAGCTCAGACTGCTTGCGAGGGATCTGCTCTTTCATGGCCTCTGTCTGCAAAGAAGTCCCTTGGAACTGGGACTTGCAGCATCAAAACTCTGATAGTCCAGGTTGCTGCCGCAAGGCTCATTTTGTGAGTGTGTGAGTGTGTCTGTGTGTTGTGAGCTTCACCAGTCCAGATCAGTGTCCTTGGCATGTCTTGCAGCACATCTGTCTAAAATAAGGCCGGCTGCAGAACTTGAACCTGAGCACTAGGGGGCAGTAGGCCACAGTGTTCACATCTTTGCACTCTGCAGGGACGACACATAAAAATAGTTTTAGAATGACAACATCTTTGTTTTACTTATTTATCAGACTTGAAACCCCAGAATATTGGTACTCTATGAGGCCCAGACCAGGCAAAATAAGTTGCAGCTTGTTGTTGGAGAGATGCTAGACTGCATCCTTGCTGGGCATCAAAATGAAGATGCGTCTTCATGGCGAACGAATGGGCGCCTGTCTACCAAAATAGGTGAGTTCAATTCTGGCTCAGGCCTTCCTGTGAGGAGTTTGCATGTTTTCCTCGTGTCTGCATGGGTTTTCTCCGGTTTCCTCCCACATTCCAAAAACATGCACTCTAAATTGTCGCCGGGTGTGATTGTGAGCGCGAATGGTTGTTTGCCGACTTGTGCCCTGCGATTGGCTGGCAACCAGTTCACGGTGTCCCCCGCCTACTGCTCGAAGACAGCTGTGATCGGCTGCAGTGCACTCCCGCGACCCTCATGAGGATAAGCGGAATAGAAAATGGATGGATCAATAAGGGCTGCAGCTATCTAATATTTTGTGATTCTAATATTTTCCAAAATATCGCATCCATTACTCGAGAAATCAATAAAACTAATGTACGCATTATTCCTCAACATTGCCAGTACAGTGAAACATGGGCGAAAATACCCCTTATTGTGAAAAAATCGTTATGCATTAACACTATTCCCATTCTCCTGCCCCCCATACAACGAACCCCCCCCCCCCCAAAAAAAAAGTACCAGTATTCTGGGGTTTCTTTCTCCCTGTTACGTTATACGAAATATTTTTCTCTGCTCTTGCCTCGCGACGAGATTCACTACAACGAAGTCTAATCCAACAGCGACCTCTTCTGTTTCATTCGGAAAGAGCAAAAGCAACCACCACACTGGTTTACACATGCGCAGTAGTCCAGGAAGTATTTGTTATTGTTAGTTTCAGACGCAGCAAGAACGTTGCATTGCTAAAATTTCTACACAACGGACCTTTGGATGTCAAGGAGCTAAGACAAGAAGAGCTCTGACGCTGGAAGAGAGGATAAAACTGATCAAAACGAAAGATGGAGGAAGCAAAATAAAAGACATTATCCAAGAAATTGATGAAAGTAAATGCTGATCGTAAACTTTGCAATTTCTTTCTCCTTTTTGTCTTTCTACATTGACTAGATGAAGTGCCAAATGCGTGTATGCTCATACTTATTAAAGCGTACACTTACGTTTGTGTGTGCATGTACACATACGTTTGTGTGTTTACATCGGAGATCAAATTTGCTACAGAGAAAAATTCCCCGTTGTGAAAAACTTCTTGCTCCAAACATGATTTCGTCGTAGAGGAGTTTCACTGTACAAAATATGGATGTGAGGTGCAGGTTTCAGTTTTGTCCATTTGGAGTTGGCATCTTCACATTTTACACTGTATCATCTATGACGTTGTATGTGTTTGGCTTTAAAAGGCTTGCCCTGGACTTGAGAGTGACGTGCCTCCGCAGATGAGAATGTATTAGGCTGTTATCTCTCTGGACTGGCTTGTCTTCACTTTGACCACTCACCTTCAGGATTGTCTGTACTGATGGGCATAATGAGGTCACATTTGCTCTTGCACTGCTGCATGGAGGCGGGTTTCAGATGTTCCAGACACTCGTTGGATGGCATGCGGGTGTGGGTCAGACACTGCACGGATCGCATCTCCTGACCCAGCCCACACTTGGCAGAACACTGTGAGACAAAAACATACTTGCATGCCAACTCGTGCTCACAGTAACAACGCTTTTTGAAAGATGGAGTATAGATAAGTTGCAGACTTTTATGACGTGACCTACTGTAGGGCAAAAATAACATCTACCTCCCACATACATACATTGAAAAAAAAACTCCAACTCTCAAAAATAATCACCCAACAACAAACATTTCACTCAACCTCTTACATACACCAAAAGACACGTTTCCTGTGTGTTGCCACTGTGACAGTTGCAACAGATTGAGGGAGGCGCTCGTTGGATGACAAAGCCAATCAGCATTTGAAATTTGAGACGGCGTGCGAGTCTTGAGCTTCTTACAAATGCACAATATTCAACTCTCATTCAGAGAAATGGCTTTTCTCTTTCTCTATGTGAGGAGTCTTGTTTTAGTAAAGAGGTTATTGGTGAATAGGACAACTTGTTTTGATTTTTTTGGGAGGTACTCTGACAGTTTTTGTGTGAGTGAGTTTTCTTTTTCGTGAAAGTGAGTTTTTTTTTGCTGAGTGTGATAAGTTTTTGGTTTTCTAAACAGCGTTCTTGGTAAACGTGAGTTTTTTTGGTTATATGGGAGGGTTTTTGGGTGGGCGAGATTTTTTTGGAATACATGTAATCTCATAGTTTAGGGATGAGCAACTGAGGGGGGCGCATGCATGACAAAATAAAAAACTGCAAAAATGAAACGCAACTATGCAGGGGTTGAATGCAGTTTCAAGTTGTAATATCACCAACCACCACAAGATGGCAGACATAACTTCATTCCACTTACACTGGGTCTTAAAATGTTTTGTTATACATCTGGTTACTAAGTGCCTGGTCCTATGTGGGCCCCCAGAAGCACTGATGAAGAACTATTGGCCCCCTCAGCATTTAAGGTGCCCATTCATGTCATATATGGTAACAGGCTTACCTCTCCCCAAGGGCCCATAACCCACTGCGGCGGAGGGCATCGCTTTAGGTTACATCGCACTCTAGAGGTGGGTCTGCCATGCTTGGGGCACTTGGCATCTGGCAAGGCGTCTCTACTCTCCCCACTCTTGCACAAAACCACTCGGTGTCTGTAGCCAGGACCACAGCTGGGTGTACACTGCAGGCGGAGCAAATAAGGATAAAGGGAGAGCGAACAAGGGGAAAAAAAAAAGAACACAGGGTTCACTGCGGTCACGAGCAACACAGCTTTGTCCACTCAAAAGAGGGCAGTAGCTGTACAAAAAACTAAAGCCTGCTCAGTTTCAGTAAATCAGCTGGATATAGTTATTTCGCTTGCATGCGCTTTAGTTTTCTTGCAAACGACGTCAGAGAAAATACACACCACGTCAAACGGCATTTAAAAAATTATGCAACTATCACACTTTGTTTAATGAGGTTGGTCATCTGCTTGTCATGTTGTAGTCATAATGCAGGGAACAGAAAAAAAATGTAACAGATATAGTTAACAAGATTGGACGAGCAAACATTCATCATCATCACCAAGGGACACAAAAGGGTATGGTTTAACATGCTTCAGCAAAACGGTGAGTTAGAAACCCCGCTGGGCACTTTCCTAAACAGATTAATTTGCAGATAAGAATGAACAATGGAAGTTTGTTGATGCAAACTGTATTTTAGGAAAAACATTTTAGCAGTGAGGAGTAGGGTTAGAATTGAAGTTAAACTAACTTCAAAAATGAAAAGTCACAATGAAGTTAAAAGTACAATGAAAAATCCCAAACAACAAGAACTCTTTTTGGGACACCTGTCCATTTTCCTAACCCCTGTACCCACTGGGGGGTGAACTTTTGCAAGTGTATGTTCCCCAGACATCCGCCAACCGTTTTAACGTGACCAACTATTGAACCGGTTGGCGAACGTCTGGCGAGTCTTAGCTTTCGGGATTAATCCAGATAGGGGTGGATCCCACAAACGTAGACAACTTTGCACAAAAAGGTTTATTTACAAAAGACAACCCGCAAGACCGACAATGCACAACAAATTGCAATGGTTACAATAACCAGGAAAACGAGAAAAACCAAAAACGCTTGCAAAAGTAGACAGAAATTGCTTGTCATGAGAAGACAAGAAAACCCAGATGGCATATAATACAGACCGCTACTAAGAATGAACTAAAAATTTACGACGAACAATGCAAAAACGTGGCAAGACAAATATGCAGCAAGAACAAATGAACGTCTAGAGATTTCAACACTTGGAGAAAGAGTCATGAGCAAGGCCAATAATCCGACAACCACTTGTTGGTGAAGCGTGGGTTTTAAAGGCTCGTAATGAGGCAAGATTAACGTCAAGTGCGGGTCATGAGGGAACGCCCACAGTCCCACCGGAGACTGAAAAAAACCCAAACAAACAGGACAGCAAGTGTCTGCGACCTTGAAAGAACCTAGATGAACCCTGATGAAAAATCCAATATCCGCTACCCTCGCAAACAAACATTCACCACTCAGCGCGATACAGACTTAAAGGGGAACATTGAGTAGGACTACCCGCTGATTCCCCTCCTTGAGGAAAACTGTGAGAAAAGAGTTGGCGATGGACTGTGTTCATCCAAAATAGCCATCAGAAAAGGGTCTTCGTCAAATTGTTACCAAGTTTGGAAGCCAGGAATTGACCGAAATGTCTGAACAAGAGTGCTCAGAGGACACTACAGAGTAAAAATTAACCCGTGAATGGTCAAAGTTCAGAGTCTAAATTATCCACGGGTGTGAATATGTGTGTGAATGGTGCCTTACAATGTTGGCAGTTGGTCCAGGTTGTACTCCGCTCCTCGCCTAAAGTCAGCTAGGCTAGGCCCTATCGCACTCACGACCCACATAAGAATAGTGGAGGGATGGATAATTCAAACAAAAACGGGTATAATGAGACATTCATCTGTATGTGGTCAATTACTAAGAGGAAAACTAAAGCCGTATACTGTAATCTGTGCCAGATTATTTTGTGCTGTCCATTTCCATTACCAATTGCTGCCGCCGCAAAGAGTTCATGAGTTGACCCGAACTCAGCAACCTGGGGAGAATGTACCAATCGCAGGAGCAAATCCTTCTGCCTACCTCTGACCAATTCAGGGCCATCCATTCGGGAGGGCAGCTGTGGTTGTTGCAGGGTTCCGTGAACGAGGGGCGTGAAGGGGGGCAGGCGGAGTCATCTAGTATTTTCTCCTCTGATGCAGAAATCCTCCTTTTGCATAAAACCTCACGTGTCTTCAGACCGCCATTACAGCTGTGACTGCACTCCGACCACAATCCTGTCCACCAGCTGGCCAAGACAACAGCGCTTATTTAAATCAAAACTCTGCTGACATAATCGTACGACAACAGCACGTGCAACAGGGGGGAAAAAAAAGATGTCCCAACACTCACGTTGGGGAACACGGCTCAGTATTGCAGAATCTGCGCCTCTCTTTGGGTTTGTGCTTCTTATCGCAGAAGTGGTTGTAAACAATGGCGTGATCTGACAGTTTCCGACACACCACCTGCTGGATCTGCTCACCTAAATGACGAGGCAATTCAAGCATGGAGAAACATTCAGCATGAATGTGTATGCAGTTTAAGATATAAGTCACTTTCACAGTAGTGGCAAAGTGTGATTTATTATCGACCTTCTATTATTAAAGGGCCAAAATTAGTTTAAAGGCCTGTGCTCACCCTTGTCCCTGGAGATAAGGATACAAGTTTCCCCTGCATTCTTTTGGCAACTATCGTGTATAAACTGTTTTCCTTCTGCTGCTTTTTCCTGCAACGGATGTGTTCCTGCCAAACAATTCTCGCTACAACATCAACATTAGGTTAACCGAGCCTTTTGCTTTGTTTTAGCTGGTAAGCCACATGTCATTTGATGTCCCGCAAGGGTCACTTCTTGGACATCTGTTATGTCATAGGACATTAACAGAAATAGTGAAATCTTAATGAATTCATCAACTAGACACATTCGTAGAAACCTTCATTTACTTCGATAGTTAATTTCAACCAGTGAAAAGCTCCTACTGTACTGTACCGTTTTAGACGGATTGAGTTATAGGAAAAATACTTCACAGAGGACAAATAAAAAATGTGCAGTATGGAACAAGTGGCAGCTCTGTTGTAAGCGGTAATCATCAAAACGATCGTAAAAGATCATTAAATATCTGATTTTGTGCAGTGAATCTAACTAACATACTGTAAGTTTCATTTTTGAATTGAACTGATGAAATAAGTGATACTTTCCACAACATGCTAATGTATCGCGATGCTTCTGTATGCGTGTCACTGACCTAAAACCACAATGTCCGCCAGTGATGCACATACTTTCCTTGATGTATCTCCAAACTTTTAGAAGCCAGGTGACAGCTTAAAACTGAGTTTTCTAACATCAGCCAAGAATAACATTAACAGATACTGTACGTAATGAACAAAAGTCAATCAAAACAAATCGTCCCCAAGGCGTCACCTGTCCATGTAAGGGTGACGCCTAGTGAATAATTTTCCAACAAACAGCGTTAGACTTAAGCCTGTGAGACATCATGTTGTTGTAAGGCGCGTGTCTACCTCCAGCACAGAGAGCAGAGCAGTGTGACCAAGATGTGTGGTACCAGGCAAAACCATTCAGTCGTTCCCGGTTGATAGGGGGATTAAAACGATAGTGGATTCCAAGGTTCTCCTCATGGACCATCACCTGCACGCAGATTTGAAATAACATCCACTTTTGCCAACTTCTACAAATAATAAACAAATAACTCGCGAACAGGTTTTCTTTTTACCATGACAATAAGGGTCATATTTATTGGTCCAAGAGCCTCAAGTGTTTCTGGCCCATCAGCGGGTCGCCTGTAGTGGAAAGTTGTTCCAGCAACATCAAACCTGTGTGGTGTGTCAGTCGCCAGCTTTCCATTGAGGAAGAATTGATCACTTTTACTTTTTAGCACTGCAGGACAGAAGAGAGAGAATACAAGGAAATTAAATGTGCCATGTAAGTTGAGCCCCTTGGGGCTAATATTGTGTCCCCGATCTTTTTCCATCAGGGACCAGTTCATGGTAGTATAAATGTTTTGGGGCCCTTGCTATCCATGGGAAAACAGAAAACATGTATGAAGGCACACCTCATAATTGATTAATTAATCAATCAATACATGGCCTATAAAAATAAAATAATCTTTATTTTACGTTTTGGACATTTTTACCCGTTTCATTTCATGCTAACAGTTTTGAGAATGTTTTCCCATAGTAGTGACTATGGCTGCAAAGGAGAGGCCAATTTTTTTTTCGTTCACCACCTGTTGGGTGTCATGGGCAGCGTCCCAATACTTTTGCACAGACAAACAAATCCTGTATTTGCTTTAGAAAACATTCTTTTAAACTACTTGCATCGCAAACTGCTTCAGACAACAAAGTGTATGCAGAAAAATTCTGAAGATTGCACGACCGTCTGTGTCCTATGTGTTGAGTTGTGTTATTTTTATTATTTTGACTTCAAAATGGCGCCGCGAGAGTGGCTGCCTTTGCAGCAGCTCCTATATTTTGTTGTTCTACTTGTTTCCCTTTCGTAACTTTGCCGCTGTGAATTGGGAATTTCTCCATTGCGAGACTAATAAAGGTTTTCTTATCTTATCTTATGACTGAAACGGCAGTGCAGTAGCATCTTACCAATGTAATTTTGAGAAAAGTTGAGCTCTTGTATGTGGATGAACACCGAGCCTTTTGGGATTCGGATGACCTCTTCATAACCTGAGAGATAAACACGGGTCAGATTACAAATAAATCCTACCAGTGGGGCTCACCGCCTGTAACATCATTCAGTATTATGACCCTGATAAGATGAGAAAGAGATTCCACACATTTGATCTTCTGCACAATCTTGACTGTACACCTTTGACTCATGCTGTGACATCCTTGCCAAGAGAAACCCAAGAGACAGAGTTCCAGACGTTCATGCACCTACACACGCTCACACACATCCTGTCAAACCTGGTCAAAACAAAAGCAACGACGAGCACTCTTGTCTGGCCAACAGGAGATGTGATGCATGAGTAGTGTTTAACTCCGTGGGAAGCCGATGGACGGAGCTGAAAATTCAGGTTCCTGTGACATTCCCGGGCAGCCTGCCTCAGCCGCCCTTTGGACACAAAAGGCCAATAAACTGCCTCTTCACCCAATTCCCTCAATCTGTTTTCCTGTCCCTTTCATTATTATTATTTTTTTTTTTTTACTGGCGTCACCTTCATCCGAACTCTGCCAGGAAGCTGGCCACTGCAGCCGTGCAAATTAACTTCACTCTTACTTGAGGATGAAGGAATGAAAATGGAGACATAGAATAATTCCTTCCAGTGCTTCAAACACAAGAGGGAAGGCGAGGCTTGGCAGGAAATCTCTTTATGGAGCTCTGAGAGGTGAGAAACGCAATGTTGTAAGTGTCTAGATGAAGGTGTAGATTAGAAGGATGTGGCCTGAAGATTTTGGCTGAGAGACACAATGACAGCAGAAGTGGATGGAATTAGTTGGTCTATGTGGTGGACTTGGAGGGAAGAAGCTGTAAATCTTGAACAACTCGACACCGCCTACCACAGCCATGGCTTCGTTGGATGTAAAGATACTTCCAGAGAATATTTCAAGGTTTTTACGGCACATTATGAAATAAAACCTGGATGAATCTATGGAGACATGGTGCTCATTTTTTTCTATTTTATAATACTTTGGCTCATTAACAGTTGTGGTCATTGTTCTCTTTCACACAAAGAAACAGAGACAAGAAAAGGACTTTAGGGAGAGAATCAAATGTGCTATTGACATGATCGGGGGGATTTTACTGGTCATTAGTTTGACTAATTGCTGCAGGTGTTACTTGCAGATATGAGTCAGATATCCGTAGATTGTCTTACTGAGATGGGTTTAAAGTGTGGAAAACAAGAACCACACTGTCATAACAATGCACAATAAATTAAAAGATTGTTTGAACACTTTGACGGTGAATGTTAATCTTATATTGGGTCAACCCATGACACAAAGTTTGAATACAAAGCATTAAGCGGTGATTTGAGTCTGAGAGATATTTCCAATCGGTGGTGTACCGCAAGGGATTCGTACTGAGCCCGTGTTCTTTCTTGTGTTTACAGGATTCCTTTATGTCAAAAGACTTGTTACTGAATTTGAGTGTTACATCGATACATTTTCCACTCAAACAACCATTACAGCTGTCAGCAATTAAGAAAAATAATCCTGTGTTTGACTTTCTTTACCAGGTTGATAAATAGCAGTTTACTTCAAGGTTTAAAATGATGTGGGAAATCTTGCATTTTTTAAAAATTCTGTGGTCACCTGGATCAATACAGAAACGGAACCTTTGACACGAGGTATTTGAAATGAGGAAAATGTGCCCTGGTATTCTTTACTGAAATTGGCTAGCAAGAGAATGATCGTTGGCTTGTCTGCCTCACAGTCAACATTTTCTGGGCCTCAATCTTGGCACAGTCCTATGCTTGAGGAGGTTGCATATTCTTCACTTTGCATTTTCAGGCAGCCCTATTTCTTTCCACATCCCAAAATCATGTGTGCTAAGTTACTTAAAGATTTAAAATTACCCACAGATGTCAATGTGAGTGTGAATGGTTGTTTGTCTCTATGTGCCATGTCTTTGACTGGAAACAAATCCACGGTGTACCCAAAGTCTGCAGGGGTGGATGGATGGATGATTGTGACTTCACTGATCGATTTTTGATCTTGCCTATCATTTCATTGACATATTTTCCAATGAAAGTTGTTTTCCTGTTTTTATACAAAGTAGTTAAAACATCTTCAACTGTATGTGCTGGATGTCGTGTGTGGGTATGTTGTGGTTTGTGCAAAGAGAAAACGAGAGAAAAGTGTTTCACCTCCTTCAGCCAGAGAGTCATTGAAGACTCCCTCTACAGACTCGCAGCTGCTGCCATCACCCCCGCAGAGCCGACAGCGGTCCTCACGAACCTCTGAGCTGAGAATGCGATCGCAGCCGACGTGCTGCGAGAAGAGATGAGAAAATGAGCCCGGGGGTCACTCTGGGCCATGGGTGAAGGGCCGCGGTAGGTGAGTGGAGAGGTGTCAGAGACCAGACCAGGATTACCTCTAATGTCTTCCAGACGCTTTTTCCACAACGCAAAGAAATCAGATGACACATCCAGATTGGTTTTCTGATCCTGGGCATCTACTAAGATCAAGTCATGGGCGTCTACACCAATATTCCTCATGATGAGCAAAACAGGTGGTCTTCCTCAAACTTCTCGATAGTATCAACTACTCTTTTCCAGATTAGTCCAAGTGACATTTGCTTATCATCAATCCAGGTTTATGTTTATCCTTAATTTCAATCGATTAGACCGCAGTTAGTTTAAAACCAGATCTAGATTTAAAGACTCTGAATCATCTTGAAGTTAAGAAATGGGTTATCTTTACAGTGAGGGAAGTGAATACTCAAACTGTGACAGGACGTCATAACTGGCAGACATGCAGACATGGCTTGCCAGAAATCAGTCGTATCACATCGTGAAGACGGTGAAACGTTTCGCATCGTGTCGGCAGAAAATTCCATGTATCGTTTAAGTATCGCATCGCTGGTAGTGCATCGAGATGTGTATCGAATCCTCGCAGTGCTGAGATTCACATCCCTAGTCAGGACATTACATAATTGTCATCTCATGCGGTGTTTGCTAGTGCTGTGTATTCATTTCAATCATCTGGAATGTCCATAAAAGTCGTACAAAATGGTGGTTCGCTCACAGGTGACCTTGTCACCCTCTGACAGCAAAATCAGGTCATCAAATTATTACAGACAGCCGTTAATATGATGCAGTGCCGTTGTAGCATTGCAAACTTCGCCCCACAAAAAAAAATAAAATAAAATAAAACAAATTTTAAAAAAAACACACACACAGTCCTATCAGGACATCTCTGATAGAACCTATCAAAACAAAATGATGAGGACCTCCACTGAGCCGTGTTGTTGTTGGCATTGTAAATGAATTACTGTTGACGGAAGTAAACAATAATACTATAAATAAATAAATAAACAAATAAATAAAAAGTACTGTAAATCTTTGGTTACAAAAAAACTTTTTTTCTCACTTATTTTTATTTGGAAACACTTCTTAATCAATTCTGTTCTGTCGATTTTACACGGAATTCAGTCGGCAACAAATCAGCTTCATGTCATTTTCAGTTGGGCCTGGAAACTGGCACGACATGTTTTACGTCGACAACAGCATGTTGTGTTTAACTGGACCATCTGTTCCTGGGTTGTTTCCCTCCCTAGACCTGCCCCTTATTCTATTTCTGCCTTGTCAGACTCCAACTTTGGAACTACAGTCGGCATGTCATGACAAAAGAAACAAATATTTCTTCATGTTGTCCCCAGAAAACCCAATGCGAAAGAGGAAAGAAAAACCTCTTTCTTGTGCCCGACAGGACAGAGTGGTGGTGTGCGAGAGGTGGGAAAAGAGATAGAGAGTGATGATAACAATGAAAGTGAATGAAAAGCCAGCGTGCAATGTGGACTGACTCACGGCTGAACTGCAAGGTCACAGAGTACAGGGGAAAACGGAGAAGAGGGGAGGAGGAGGCTGAGCGAACAAGAAGGATGCCCATAAAAAAAATCCTCTTGTTGGATGATTGCAGGGCCTGTAGCCTTCCTGAGTCAACCTTAGAAACTCTAAGGATGAGTGGGTATGGAAGAATGTGCTCCGGGTTCAATCCCTCTGACCAGTTGAGACACTTCTAGCGAAGGTGTCCTATGTACAATGAACTTAATTGCCCAGTTTGATTATAGATACTCGATTATAGAAGCCTAAACATTTTCTGATCTATACACTTGTCTAATTAGATAAATTGCTGGAGTACAAGGTAACATTTGTAGTTTATCCATGGTTACAGTACAAAGTTACAGTTTCAAAAGTAGTGCTTTAGTAGTGAGTTAAAAAAAAAAAAGTTAAGTGTCATATCCAAATACACAGGGGTCCTCATATGCTTACAATTGACCTCTGTTCCTACCCCAATTTGCATGTTAAATCCGAACACTGACTGAAGCTGAAAAGGAGTCACAATTACTGTATTTTCTGGACAATAAGTCGCAGTTTTTTTGTAGTTTGGCTGGGGGTGCGACTTATACTCTGGAGCGATTTATGGGTGAAATTATTAACGCATTATTAAATCATTTCACATGTTATTTCCAGACGAAACCGCAAGAGGCCGCTCTAGATCTGTATTGATAAAACCACGATGAGTCTGATGTAAGCGACATAGAAGAGGAAGCGCTGCATCTTCTACCTCCGGAGTTTGTGTAGTTGCTTTAAAGTGACACAGAGGATGAAGATTCCATTGGATTTAGTGATTTGGAGTGACATTGATGGTTTGGTGAACTTGTTAGCATGTTCTTTAATCTATAGTTATCTGAATACAGTAACTCTTAATATGTTACTTGAACATACCAGGCACGTTCTCAGTTCGTCGTTTATGCGTTATGTAACGTGAGCATATTGTACACTTATTCAGCATGTTGTTTTCTATTTTTTTTTTTTTTAATTGCCTTTCAAGATGACATGTCTGTTCTTGGGGTTGGATTTGATCACATAAATTCCCCCCAAAAATGCGACTTACACTGCAGTGCGACTTCCTGTATGTATGTTTTTTTGTTCTTTATTGTGCATTTTATGTCTGGTGTGACTTACTCAGGAGCTACTTATAGTCCGGAAAATACGGTATGCAAAAATCCCTCAATGGGAATTAAGGTGGTAACTGAGTGCAACTCCTTGTGTCTGCCTGCGGCTTATGCTGCTGCGCTAACTCATTCAAAGCATGCGGTTCATAACCTTGAAACACTGTGTCGGCAGTTGTGAACTAAGGATCCCTGTATACCTTAAATAAAAGGAGAAGAAAAGCAGTTCTACACAAAACTGCTAGGTAACCGCTATTTGTTTTTCCCCCAGCCTCGTGTTTAGAATAATCACGATGCAGTGTTTGGAGTAAACGGTATGTCATGTTACTGTAATAGAACCTGTGTATGGCACCAGTCACAAAAAATGCAATTGCCTCAAAACAACAATTTCGATAAGCGATGCGCAATAGCAGTAGAAATGATCCGACTCGCTTAACTTGCAATTCTTGAAATGGAATTTCATCACTAATGCCTTTATCTTGTTTACTATTTACTCTTTTATTAGGTCATCAAATTGACTGCTGGTCAGGTCAGTTTAGCACAGAGTAAGCCACGGTACTGTACATCCAAAAGAGAATAACAACAGCGCTAAAAGGAGACATACAGTCACCAGCCGTCTGGTCCTCACTTGAATAAACATGAGCAAAATATTTAGCTTTAATTTCATTATTAATTTAGCCAAAAAACAGTAGGCCATTCATAGAGGAAAGCCGAGTTTCCTGCCAAGGTTATATTTTTAAATGGAGCAGCTGTTGAGTCAGTTCATCAGCTGTGGCAGCTTTCCAACATGCAAGACCGTAAGAGTGACCCCCTCGAAAAGCCCTCTGTTCGCTCATATCAGCTGTCAAGTGTCAACTGTAGCTCACCTTACACTCGCCATTGACACACACATCCAGAGAGTCATCTCTGCATGGTGTCCCGTCTACCACTGCTGGGGCACGTTCGGTGTAGAAGTTGTATCCTTCCGCCAGGCAATTCAGAGAGCATGTTTTCACCCCACCTACACACACACACACACACACACACACACAGACACACACACACACACACGCACACAAATTATGCATAAGTGTCATTCATTCATTTTCTATGATTAACCCTTTCAGGGATAGCGGTTAGTAGAGTGGACAGCTTATCATGTTACAGGGTTATAGGGTGCATGAAAGGGTTGATTTGTTCATTCACAAATACTTTGACAGCTAGAGATCGAAACATTTGTGATTTATTCAAAGCTATCTGCGAGCGACAGCAAAGTAAAACGACCGCTCAAATTCTCGTTACCGATATGTCACAGTTCTGCCTATGCCGCCTCTCTGTGGGGGTGTTGCCATTTTCTTCCTGTGCTCGTGTAGGTTTCTCTGGGTACCAAGACTTCCTCCCACAACCCAAAACCATGCAAGTTAGGTGGTTTGGAGTCTCTAACATTTTCAGCACCTTTGGACAATTTATAGTCTAAAATCTCCATATTGCAAGTGTGAATGTGAATGTAAATGGGTGTTTATGTGTCCTGCGGTTGACTAACAACTGCTTCTCGCCCAAAGTCCCCACATTCCATCCCATCACCCACAGCCCTAACCAGAACAATCGTTATAGAAAATGGGTGGGACGGATAGTCCCAAAACAGAATCATGTTCTTTTGTTCTACGGGGTTACATTTCCTGTACTAAGACCATAATAAGACATGATTTTTTTCACGTGGCATCACAAAAAAATAACGAGCTGAATTGCAAAATGTTCTCAACTCCAGTCAACTTGAATGTATTTATAGAGACTTTCAAAACAACAGTTTCTGTCGATGGAGCCAAAATAGGGCGTATAACAACAAAGATGGTGAAAATGATAAATGAATAAGGAAGACAGTAAAAAGCCCCAAAACAGTCCAAAAAAGTCCAAGTCTCATGCTGAATCAAAAGCCAAAGAATAAAAATGAGCTTTAAGATGAGTTTCAAAGATGAGAAGCGAGGGGGGCTTGCCTTCCATGTAGCGGGAGGTTATTCCAAAGAGAGGGGGCGGCCCGGCAACGGAAAAGGCTCATTCCCCTCTGAGCCTACACGTAATCCTCGGTACCTCTAATAGTGTATGGGCCGCAGACTCGAGTCAACAGACAGGTATGTTGGGACAGAGGACCGTCGAGAGGTAAGGTGGGACGAGGCCATTTAAATATTTGAAAACAAATAGGATGATCTTAAACTGCACTCTAAAATGGACAGCCAGTGAAGGGATCCTAGAATACGGGTTATGTGCTCCCTCTTGCGAGTACCAGTAAAGAGGCGAGCAGCGGCCTTTTTCACCAACTGAAGACGCTCGATGGAGATTTGGCTGATTCCAAATTAAAGGGCATTACAGTAATCCAGCCGAGATGTGACAAAAGGCATGAGTTACTGTTTCAAAAAAATGCTGAGAAAGGAGAAGGCTTAACCAGTTGCTTATCCAGTTGCCTAAAATGAATAAAACGTGGATTTAATGACAGCACCTCAACCTTCAGGATATTTTTAGTGAAAGTTTTATTGATCTTAGAATTGTACAACTTAAGCAGCATTCGACTTTAGAAGTTTAATTCTCTCGTCTCCAAATCGCAACAACACAGGCATAATTAAAATTATCGGACATCAGATGACTCAAATCCCTTTTGCGTTCAGTATCTGCACAAGCGAGTATAAACGGCGGGGACAATGCATGCCGGTAGTATGTATTAAGAAAAATCCCATTTGTGTTAGTTACCTCACTCGTCACCTTCTCAACTTCGTTTTACAGTATTTTGATGCAATGACTCAAAGAACTTTGCACACAACATTTCATAAAGCGCTTTCCAGCTGAATTGTGTTGTGCATTTTTTCACTGACGCTGCTCAGCGGCAGTTCCTCCGTGGGGCCGTTGACATGCGTCTACGCTTGGTTTGTTTGTGCTGGCAGTGTTGAAGGAGGCACAGTATGTATTGGCGGGTTTCGAAAATGGTAAAGTGGTCAGACTGCGGAAAACTGCAATTCCCATAGTGCCTCGCCTTTGGCAGGGCAATCGCTGCTTGCAGCTGTGTGTGCATTACAACTTGCAGGCTGTCCCATGGTGTAAGGGGGTTAAGTGTGAAGGATAATTGTTCTTAAGTAGAGCTTTCTCTGCGCCGGCCTTATTTAATGAGCTGTCCTTGGCTGTCTGGGCTGAGAGGTGACGGCTGTTTCTGTGCCACGAGCTGGTGATTGCATAATCGTCAACCAAGCGCGGTACGACAAAGAGAGTGGTTCAGCAAGAGGAGCAAGGAAGCAAACGAGTGAGAGAAGTGTGATCCTGAGGAGTGAGCCGGGCCTGACAATGACAGTGCAGTGCGATCTGACCTGAACACACACTGATCCTATTTGAACAGCTGCAACAGATTTGCATTGTCGGATCAGCTGTCTGAAGTTGCAATTGGCTTGCAACTTATCCCTGTGAGTCATTATGCTAGTGGAGGCCAAGATTAAAGTCAGTTTTGTAGTTGAAACGATTTAACTGTCACATCCAGTGCAGAAAAGCAAGGCATTTTGGGTTACAGGGGTCTCCGTATGCTGCAGCATCTGCAGGTACTCTCCTATTTGGCTTTGAAATTGCCTACACCCCCAAATGCATATGCACAAGATGTACGCCGCTTAGGAGGCGTTAATTACTTTTGAAAATATGTTATCATGTCAAATAAAGGACACAATGACACCAAACGTGCCAAATGAGTCATTAAAAAAAGATGTTTCATCTTGACGTGTAGCTCTTTGGCCATCCCAAAATCGAACTGAACCGCCGAGAGGAAAGAAAAACGGTGCAGACGTGACTGCAGCTTGGGAGTGACACCTGTCATGCGGAATATTGTACGATCCTTTTTTTCCCATTCCATTTTCTATACCAATTCTGCACACTCAGGTCGCACGATTGTAAATAGAATTGATAGAAGCACTTCACATATTTAGTTTTGTCATACATTTGACTAAATATAACACACTCGCTCACCTCCTCTGTATGGTTTCCATGTATAGAATTTCCCCCTGAAAGGAACACTGTCAAAGTTAGCACACTGCATCTCTCGAAAGTCCCGTGAGCCTACGGGGCAGTCCTGTAAGACACATCAACAAAGTTCAAGTTCTGGATGCTACATGTTGGCCAAACGAATGACGCCGGCAGTGGGACTCACATCAATATTACAGGACCTGTAGCGCTTTCTCTCGCCCAAACAGTACTTTCCACCAATGGTTGGCCTTCAATCAAGAACAGAAAAGCTGGCCGGTGAGACACATCTGAGTGCAATTTATCATTTTCACCTTCAACACAGTGGTGGCTTCACATCTCTCTGCTGCTTGTTTTCATAAGAGTATTTTCAAACTCACAATCATCAAAGACCATTTGGCCACATCTCTGGCCGCGGACCATTATCTGACTGAATTACACCCAATTTCAAGCTGTGATAATCATACAACTGTAAGACGGGGAAAATACAAGTAGTCGGATGTCGTAATTTTTATAAATTATATGGCTATAGCATAGGAGTCAATTGCTAGAGAATGACAACGCTGATGTGTACCTCGGGCTGTCGCAGTATCGCATAGAGGAGGAGACACCACCTCCACAGGTCCTGCTGCACTCCTCCCAAGGCGACCATTGGCCCCAACCTCCATCCACACCCTCTGGACGTGTCCCATACGCCACACAGATCCTCTTGTAGCACCACTGGGAAGACGCAACATGCAGATTGTGCAAAAGGCTCATATTTGCAGGCAGAGCAACAGAATGATAAAATGGGTTGAAAAACTTCATATCAAGGAGTGTTAACGGGAGCCAACCGACTACATGGTGACATTGTGGTTATTCTTTCCTACAATAAATAATATCTAACCCTTGATGATTAAATATTCTTTACCCCTTTCTCAATGGTGTTGGTCTGACAGATGGTTCCCTCTGCAGCAGGAATGCTACTGGTGATGCATCGGTTGCTCTTGCTCATGCACCATAGCTCACTGCAGACCTCCTGTAAGCGTGTGTGTGTGTGTGTGTGTGCGCGCGTGTGAGCAAGAAAAGATACAAAGTCAATCAGAGCGTGGTCAAAGAACTGAAACTTTATTAGACAGCAACATTTCCACTGTTATAGGGTCTTCTTAAATCAGATCTGAAGTTTCTCAAGGTTCTAATTACAATCAAAATCCAAAGTCCAGAGCAGATTTACAAGTCCTATCTATCCATCCATCCATCCATCCATTTTCTGATCCGCTTATCCTCACAAGGGTCGCGGAGCGTGTTTGAGCCTATCCCAGATGTCTATGGCAATAGGCATGGGACACCCTGAACTGGTTGCCAGCCAATCGCAGGGTACACATATTGTACATAAACTACCATTTGCGCTCACAGTCACGCCTTGGGTCAATTAGGAGTGCCCAATCAACCTGCCATGCATGTTTTGGGAATATGGGAGGAAACCAGAATACCCGGAGAAAACCCACGCAGGCACGGGGAGATCATGCGAACTCCAGACAGGAAGGCCAGAGCTGGAATCGAGCCCCGCACCTCTGCAATGTCTGGCAGATGTGCTTACCAATGAATCACCGTGCCGCTCATTTACAAGTACTAGAAATTTTGCATTAACCAACCACTTGACTGATATCAGTGAAATGGGAGGCTGCAACAGAAGCAAAAAAAAAAGTGCTGACAAGAATACTCACTGCATATTTACATTGTCGGGATCTGACTCCATATTGGAAGCGGCACTGTTCGTCTGCATCGTAGGCCTGGCCCGGGGCAGTTGTGGGGTACACAAACTCCTGCTTTGGGGGCATATTGTTCAGACACGATCCCATACCTGAGCTGCAAGAGGCCGAAAACACACAAATATGTGAGTTTTTTTTCAACATGCGCGCAGTTTTCTGACCATAAAATGCTTGGCAGATGTCGAGTAATTTTATCAACATTTTTGTGGTGTTGCTGATATTGAAGCGGCTGACTCACTCCAGAAAGCTGGTGATGTAATCCCTGCTGCAGGCCGACCAGATGAACGGGTTCGTCTTCATGGTGATGTGGTCGGCCATCAGCTTGGCCGTCTCCTGGTTTCGGGGCCCACACGTATTACCAATACCGTCATGGTTCATCCCAAACCTTGAGTTTTTTTCAAATAAGAAAGCAATGATAGACAATGATGCTTCCCTATTTTATATGTGCATCAGTTGCTTTTATAAATAAACCACTTTTGACAATTATATTTGAGGTTTGCAAAGTAATTGCGAATGAGCGATCAACCGAAGCCTGAATAAAGTGAGTGAGGAAGATCTGCGGTTCAAAATTGAGGACAGTGTGTTTTAATGTTGCGTCTACTGCTGTAAGATCCTCAAGTTGCTTCCTGTGTGTGTGTGTGTGCGCACGCAACCTTACAGGCTTTTTTTTAAATCTACCTCAACAAATACTTAATAAAATTACTGTACACTTTTTGATGATTGAACAGAAAGTTTGTTTAATGATATTAAAGAGCATAAACCTGATATACCTTTTATTGTCCAGATGAGGAAAATCTTTTGATGTTTTTGTAATAACAAATTCAATCTGTGCCAAGCTTGGAAAGGAAGACAAGTTATTGACATGACATGTTTTTGTTTTGTCATTTTGATTGTTTGGTGCATCTTAAGCAGATGCAGGCTGGGTGCACTGTTGTATGACACAACAATACAAATGTCCTTTGTTCATATTCATCCATATAAAAACGCTCGGGTCACTGAAGCTTATCCCAGCTAACTGCAGGCAATAGGAAAGGTACACCCAGAACTGGTCGCCAGTCCACCCCAGACATCATAAATACATTATTAAATGAAAACCCCTTTTAAAATATCAATCCAAAATGAGCAGTATTTGTAATTCATTTCCATGTTATGTTTTTCTCTTTTTATGTCAGAACGCACGTGTGCGTTTTACTCACGTATGTCCAATTTCATGGGCAATAGTGAAAGCTGTTCCGAGGCCAATGTCCTCATTGATGCTGCAGCTCCTCTCCGGCTCACACATTCCTCCAACGGGAGCAAGACCTGGCCAACACAGACACGCATTGAAATACACACTCCTTGGAGAGTCTTTGTGATAAGTAACAAAACAACAAGTCAGTCCAGCAACTGTTATGCAACGGAGAAAGTATGTTTCAATTTAAGGCAGAAATATCACAATAGTCCACGTTTTAAAACATATCTTGGTGTTACCTAAAGTTTCACAGGGCTTGTTTTTTTGGATGCAAATGTCATACCTGTGCACAGTGAAGACAGAAAACCAGCTGTTAATTGTGCCATACAGTACATACAATATAGTGTATTCACAAAAGTACACAATGGTACATTACTAACTGTATCACCTTATTGACATGACAGAAACAACAATGCTAGGCTGATAGATTGCGATTGTTTAAAAAAAATAAAATAAAAACAAGAGCAAGACTTCCAGAACACCAACATGTAACATTGAGCCTCAGCTGGATGAATAACATGACATTGCAGAAACCCATTTTAACTTGTAATATCCTGCAACACGAGATGTCATGCATTCTATTCAAAAGGATGAGAAAATATTTGTGTGAGCAGTGGTTGTGTTGTTTTGTGCAGCGCATTCCAGAGGCACAAACAGCATAAGGTTTTTATTAGTTTAACATGCCATTGCCTCCTCCGTTTTAGTAACACTGACCTAAAAAACGTGAAAAAAATAAACAACACACACATCAGAACAATTTTGCTCTTTTTTCCCTTTCCCTTCTTTCCGGTCTGTTTGTAAATACCGTATTTTCCTATAGGTTAAAATGATCTCAAATAAGAGCAAAATACAGAGGGGCCTGCTTTGCTCTTACACAAAGCAGCATCAATGGCACAACCTGAGCAACAGCTTAGGGTGGTTCCAAATAACATTGAACAAGCATTTACTCAGATTCAATCCAAATTTTCCACTGTTTTCCATATAAAATTTGTCAAAATGGGTCTGTGACATGGTTTCAAGTTGACATCTGTGCGGTCTGTCGTTTGCATGACTTTGGAAGGTGAAAACATGCAGAAAGTTGAGGATTTGAATTTGGTGCTGTTGTGACTTTCTATCATAACTCATTATTCAAGGGGATACCCACTTCTATGGTTTGCGCCCATTCAACTCTGGAAAAATGGTGACAATGCACAGGCTCGCACAGTGCAGGTGTCGAAGAAGGCATCAGAGTGCTCGATGTGCCGACATGCTGCATCACCATGTATATACTATATACTGCATATATAGTATGTAATCTTCACTTGAGCTTCTGAGTGCCCGCTGAATGGCTGTGAGGTGGAAAAAAAATTTGTCTAGGGGGACCGGGCCATCGGCTGGATTGTGGTCCCCCTGGAGGAAAAATTGCTGAACAACCTCGTGGCCACAAAGCAAGCAATCAGAGGGGGATGGAAAGCTGTGAACCAAGCCATTCCCCTAGTGTTTCTCATTGTACGCCACGTTACATTTTTTAATCATTAATTTTAAATACTGTTACTCCTCGATGAGGAAGCCACATAACCAAAGGAGGATTAGGCTATTGCACGTGGCTGTGTGGCTTAAAATACGGAAATGTGTTCGTAGCGTGTGTGAAAGAAGACTGACTTGACGAAGGCATCCTCCATGCCAAACCACACAATTCTGGCCCGCTGACTTATAAGAGAGCCAACACAATGAAGAGAGGAGGCCACAAGACACACACATTGGGACCTAAACAATCAGAGGAAAGCTGTTTTCCATCTCAAATTAAGATGAACACATATCCAATCGGAGCAAAGCTTAACTACAATTTTAATATTTTTAAATATGAACAAGAACAGCATTCAAAACGACAATTATTTCTTCAACAACGAAAATAACTTGAAAAGGGGCATCCTGCGATTGAAGATTATCAAGGCGTTTAAAATTACAAAAAAACTTATGGCAAGGTACTTTGAACATCTCTATCATATATGCATACTTTTATGCTCATTCTTTCTCATTCTCATAGTGATGTTTCAGCTTGCCTATATTTCAGCAAATAAAAACTTTTTACAGGCCCAATAAATGAAAGGAATACATCTGTTTTTTTTTATTCCTTCCATGCGCATATACGCAAGCTATTGCCAGATATGCTGAGGCAAGCAGAGCGGACACAGCTGTTGTCACTCGAGAAAGGACAAGAATGACTCTCTCGGGAAGTTCAAACACTTGTTTAGGAACACACAGAATCATTTGCTTCAACATCCAGAGCCATTCTCTTTCATGTGAGGATGTTTTATAAGATTGTCTTCCCTGACCTGGTGATGAGTACCGCGGTGTCATGGTGAGCGATGCCATTGTCAGGGATAGCGTTTCCATAACTGCTCCGGTGCTGGATAGATTTCTGCCATTTGCAGAAGCTGTCTAAAGACTTGCCTGCGTGGTGATTAATCTCTAATGTGGGCTGATGATGGGGACAGAGACAAAAAAAAAGAGAGAGAGGAAATATGAACTCGGGGTGAAATCCAACATGAATTGCAGTCAATATGGAATTACACTGTACATTATACTGTACTTTATTATAGCTCACATAACCTGTCTGACAGACATCCGACTGAAACAGACAACAGAAAGTCTTAATGAAAGTCAGACTGAAACAATAACAGAAACATGATTATATGTCTCCTTTTCACCCGATGACAGACTGAACACAGGCTTCAAACATTACTTTTGATGTATTATCCTTGCCCAGGCCTGCCTGGCACTCTTGCCCCATTTCCTCTCGGAGCTAAACCTTATGGATCTGGCAGCTGCGTCAGCCTCCTCTAACAGTGTGGCTGTGACATCATACCGGCGGAGTATAACCCAGCACTGAATGAATTAGTGAGGAAAGGAATGGCATACGCAGTAATTACAACAATTGAGAAGGTCCAACATTTTGTATTCTCTCCTTTTTGGGAAGAGACACATTGTAATCAATGGATCGAAGCGAGGGGCAGCGTACAAGGGAGTTGAAGAAGAGAGTACAGGCAAGATGAAGCAGGAGGAGAAAAGTTCTTGAGGTGATCTATGACAGAATAGTGCCAGCTAAATTGAAAGGTCTATAGGACTATAAGAGGTCTATGAGACAAGCCATGTATGGTTTGGAGATAGTAGCAATGACCAGAAAACAGGAGACAGTCCGGGAGCGAGCAGAGTTGAAGTTGGTGAGATTCCCTTTGAGAGTCGTGAGGAAAGACGGGATCAGGAATGATCTTGTCAGAGCACAGATCGGAAGGTTTGGAGACAAAGCGAGAGAGGCCAGATTGAGAGGGTGTGGATGTACAGAAAAAGACCGGCGACTGTGCAGTATTGCTATAAGGAAGCTGGAAATTGAGCTGTCAGGTCCTGTCATAGCTAAAGTGAGAGACCAAAGAGTGTATTTATCGGTGTGTTTACAATGTTACGCCGAAACAGTCAACATTTCTTCACAGAAGTGCGATTGATCAATCAACAAATTGCAGTCTGTCCAGCTCCAAACTTTTGTTACAATATCCATGCAATTGGTGTTAATTTTAAGGGTGTGGTGCTCTATGGATCAGTTATTGTGGAACGCTTTGCAATTTTGGCGGGGGCAATTTAAAAAGACACGCAGTATACTAGACTTTACTGCTTGCAGGACAATGTGTGAGAGTGATTCATGGTTTGCTTTAGATAAAAAGACTTAAAAGTAGGGATGTTTGATACCACTTTTTTCTGACTGATATCAATACATGTGTTGATTTTTTTGAGCACTCACCGATACCTAGAACCGATACCTCTTTGTTTCGCTCTCTTCTGTTCTCTCTAAGCAAACAGAGTGGACGGTTAAAGCTTCTTTCTTACTTGACTTTAATCGGCATAACTCTGGATGCACATGTACGTCACTCAGTCTCGTAACATCGTGGAGAACACACGTCACTTCCGGTTCCCTTACCCAAAGCTGTCCTCCTAGCAACAACTCTATCTAACAACACTATTGCTACACTCTTGTACTTTCATTCAACACAATGACCAAAAATCTTGCACAAAGACCTTTCTCTCATATGAAGTATAGCGCCAACTACTCCTGAGGAGGACTTCCTCTGTGTCAGATTCTTTTTTTTTTTTGCCTTAATATCGTGGCTTATGTTGGCAGCCCTCACAAGTATCCAATACCAGTATCGTACTGATACCAAAAAATGATATTGTACTCGCCCATCTCTCCCTAGAAGTATGTAAGACCCCTCTTTGCCCTAATTACAGTACTTGTAAGAATTAGCTTAATGGCACAATTGACTCCACATGCTTTATGTCTGGCTATCTTGGTACGGTTGCCAATTTGACAGATTTCAGAATTATACTGGAAAATTCAGACATCATGACTAGCTGCGTTGAGACAGTCCAAGATGTACTACAGTTAAGCATCCCAGTGTCATCGCATCAGGGAGCAGAGGGCCGCCGCTAGACCTCAGCTTTCCATTTTATTGCTTTAAATCACTCTCTGCATCCAATCACACGCATGGATGAATGATAAGTGAGAGGGTCCGTTCTGGTTTAATGGAATTACATTGAGCAGAAGGAAAGGAGTATCCTGCTGGCCACAGCTGGCTACAACTTGTAACCTAGGAATGCATGTGGTGACATAAAAATGGAATGGTCTCATCCCACAGCTCCTCTTTTCTGGGCACACTGCACTCCTGATTTGTCTTTCCAAGTGCGGAGTAATTTTTTCAGACTTGGAAACTAGTCATAGAACTTCTTACCAAAACTACTTTCAATACCCCTCCCAACCTCAAGCCAACAACCCTTGGAGCAAGGACAACGCCACTAATGAGCTGAACATTTATTTCCCTAAGCCAAGTGGTGAGTTATGGAGCTAATTTTTAGGCTGTAGGTAAAGTATAAATCATTACTCTTTCCCTTTTGGGACAGCACGAGGAAACCTCAAAGCCACACAGTAATGACAGTTTAATACATCTTCATCCATAAAACCACAAGCGGGTCAACATTAGATTGCATCCTGCGGCACTGTCTCACCACACACCGTTAGTGGAAACCTGTTACATTTATTGATCATGTACTGGAAAAGGGCAAGTAAGGTGCAAGTTGGATATGACCGGAGAGGTTAGTGTGTTACCTGGTCCTCCATGAGCAGGATGAGTCGTGTCACCACGATGTTGACTGCATTCCCCAGGCTAGAATCCTGGAACAGTTTGGCAACCTGACCTCCAGGGAAACAAGAAAAGACCAGTCTTAAAAAGCTGACATCGTCGTCCATTCCAACAGCTTGGGGAAGAACTAGAGATGAATGGTTATGGACTGCCACAATGTATCCCACTGGATTTGGGGGTATTTTGAAACACATTTCAATTCAGCAGCAAATAGGGATGTAATGATATCCAAACGTCACAAATACAATATTATCACGAAAGAAACCTTGCAATACAATAATTGTTAAGAAATTGTGGCGAGATTGGCCATAGGAAAAAGACCATGGTGTTATATAAAATTTTACAATATCATCAAAAAATATATATATACAGTATATATATATATATATATATTTTTTTTTAAGTGAATACATAATAACAGCAGTGACAAATTTTATTGTCATGTGTTCCTATTGGATCAGCGGTATCAAGGTCTTATGTAGTTCACAATGCCGTGTTCGGCTGACGTGCGCGAAAAGTCAGGTTTTACGAAAGAGATGTGCTGCTTTTAATGACGACAAGCAAATGAAAGCACAGCTAGGCTGAAGTTGTTCCACTAAGGCGAATATCAGTGGCATTTTGACTGCATTGACTTAATTATATATAATACATGTCCACATGGGCGGCCCGGTGGTCCAGTGGTTAGCGCGTCTACCTCAGAGTACAGAGGTACCAAATTCAATTCCAGCTGCGGCCTTCCTGTGTGGAGTTTGCATGTTCTCCCCGGGCCTCCGTGGGTTTTCTCTGGGTATTCCAGTTTCCTCTCACATTCCAAAAACATGCATGGCAGGCTGATTGAACACTCCAAATTGTCCCGAGGTCTGAGTGTGAGCGCGGAGGGTAATTCGTCTGTGTGTGCCCTGCAATTGGCTGGCAACCGATTCAGGGTATCCCCCGCCTACTGCCCGAAGACGGCTGAGATAGGCTCCAGCATTCACCTTGTGAGGATAAAGCGGAACGGAAAGTGGATGGATGGACATGTCCACGTCTCAGCGACAGTTACAAAGAAACGTGAACACGTTCAAAATGAAAGTGGAACTGGTATTTGTGACGGATTGTAACTATGAAGTCTTGTGAGGAACAAAAAAAAAGTTTTGATAGGTTTAAGAGAAAGAATGTTCAGATTTCTAAAGTAGATAAAAACTACAGTACTAGAATCGACTGGAACCCCGAAAGTACAATGGGCAAAAATGAATTAGTCCTGAAGAAGACTCCACTGCCTGTATTACAAGTCCAAACAATGACGGAAAAAAAACAAAAAACTGGCAACCCAAGTTGTACTCTTGTCATTACAGGTTTCAACTGTAATTTGGCATACTTTGCACCATAGACCTAGAACAGCTTGTATCGAACCTGCTTTTCAACAATAACCATTCATTAGGCGCATTCCAAATGTGTGTGTATTGGTGGAAGTGAGGAAGTTCGTGGTGAGTGATTCCCAGTGGGACAAAACGGTGCAGCTGACAAAATATGGTATTCGACCTCCCACCATCAAGGCTAATTTTAGTTTATATTTGCTTTCTTCATATAGCATCTTATGGAGAGCCATGTTTTCAACCAACTCGGGCACCCGTGCGTTTAAAATGTTCAAACCAAACATTTCATTTTATCTATTGTCAAATTATATTGTATTGACAAAAGCAATGGGACACCTTCCTCCCAATCATTAATTTTATTTGCATTATTTATTCTGCATTTATTATTTTATCATTTTAATTACAGGTTATGTGGTTTTAAATATTCTATGATGTTTTCTTATTTTGTTCTTTTGGTTATGTAAAACACATTTGATTGCGATCGTGTATAAAATGAGCCGTGCCTAGAAACTTGCTAAATTTGGAGTTGTTTTGCCAAGAACAGCTTTCCAAGACGTTGAAGTGAGTCTGTGGGTATTTTTGTGCATGTATCCAGTTGGACATTTTTGACGTCAGAAGCCTAAAATGAAGACTGAAAATCTTTTCTCGCTTATCTCAAATGCGTTTGACGTGGTTTGATGTGGTCAGGGCTCAAGAGTGCTTCCACACCAAATTCATTCAATCAGACCCCAAATCAAGCTTGGAACAGTAAAGTGTCCCCAAAAAGATCTCATTGAGTTGGAAGAATGGAATTGTCCAAAATATTTATGGAGTGGAGAGTCAAGTCAAGTCAACAGTATTTATAGAGCACTTTCAAACAGCCATCGCTGCATACAAAGTGCTGTACATGGAGCGATTTAACATATACAATAAACAGTAAGACGAATCAGTAATAAGTAATAAGTAATAAGGCGGTAGAAAGCACCAAGCAGTAAAACCAATAGCAAATCTAAGTCATGCTGAGTCAAACGCCAAAGAATACAAGTGAGTTTTGAGGAGGGATTTAAAGATGGGCAGCGAGGAGGCTTGCCGAATGTTCAGTGGGAGGTCATTCCAGAGAGATGGACCAGCAACAGAAAAGGCTCGATCCCCTCTGAGCCTCAGTTTAGTTCTTGGTACGTCTAGCAAAGACTGGTCCACAGACCTGAGGCGCCGGGCAGGGGTGTAGGGGCGTATGAGCTCAGAGAGGTAAGGTGGCGCGAGATTATTCAGAGATTTGAAAACAAAGAGGAGGATCTTAAAAATAATTCTAAAATGAATGGGGAGCCAGTGAAGGGATGCCAAAGTAGGAGTTATATGCTCCCTCTTACGAGTACCAGTCAAGAGGCGAGCAGCGGCATTCTGTACCAGCTGAAGGCGCTTGATGGAGGACTGGCTGACTCCAAAGTACAGGGCGTTGCAGTAATCGAGCCGGGATGTGACCAAGGCATGAATTACTGTCTCAAAGTGTTCATGTGAGAGGAAAGGTTTTATTTTGGCCAGCTGTCTAAGGTGAAGGTGAGAGCTACAATTGGCTACTCTACTGCTAGGTACAGTGCCGTGAAATGGATTTGCCTTCTTCTCAAATGTTTCCATTCTTGCACAGTTTCACCACTTAAATGTTCAAGCACATTTTTACTAAAATGCAAATTTTAAATGGTGATCATATTTATTCAGGGAAAAAAATTTTAAAAACTATTTGGCCCTGTGTGGAAAAAATAACCGGTTGGGCCACGCAACAAATGAAATCAAGCGATCTATTTCAATGAGTCCTCCACATCTCTGTTATTATATTTTGACCCAATATTCCTTGCAGAATTGTTTTAATTCAGCAGCACTAGAGAGTTTTTTAAGCATGAACAGTCTTTTTAAGGGCATGCCACAGTATTTCAATCGAATTCAAGTCCAGACTGTTCCCAGGCAACTCCAAAACCTTTTTTTTTTTTAATCACTCAGAAGTTTACTTGCTGGTGTGTTTTAGATAATTGCTGCACAACACAAGTGCGCTTCAGTTTGAGGTCACACATGGCTGAACATTTTTCTTTTGAAATTTTTGGGAAAGAACAAAATTCAAGGTTCTATCAATCACGGCACGTGTCCCCAGACCATCAAAATACTACCACCATCTTTCACTGTTAGTATGATGCTGTGTTACATTTATACCAGATGAAATGAAACACGAACACACCTTCCAAAAAGTTCCAACTTTTGTCTCGTCAGTTCATGCAATGTTCTCCCAAAGGCCTTGGGAATTCTTTTTTATTTTTTTAATCAAGATGAGCTTTTATGTTCTTTCTGGTCAGCCGTGTTTTTTGCCTTGGAACTCTGCCGTGAATGTCCATTGTTGTCCAGTCTCTTCTTTATTGTTGAGTCATGACCACCTGACCCTCTCAAATGCAAAGTAGGCCAGCATTTTTTTAGATGTGGTCCAGGGTTCTTTTTTGCAACCTCCTGGATGAGGCGGTATTCCACTGTTGGTGTCATTTCTGACGACCGACTGTTCACCACTCTTCTATGTTTTCTCCAATTGGGCAGAATGGCGTGGTTGACTGTAGTCCTAAAGCATGGTGTTGTAATGCTTTCCAGTCCGAAACATGTCAATGACTTTGTTTTGATGACTTTGTTTTGAAATTTGATGGATCATGGCATTTGGTTGGCTCCATTTTGTCAGCCAGTTTTTATTTTAGTAATTCATTAAGTGAACCGTTCAGGAAGAAATCAGGCTCGGTAGTAAAAATGAACTAAGCTTTCCAAAAAAATGTGATTAGCCACAGTTATTTCCAGAGGTGATTGCTCTAAGACTGCAAGGGAGGCTCACCTTCTCCTAAAATGTCAAAAAAGTGATCAAATACATGCGTGTTCATACAATTACGTGTACATGTCATTGACTAAATATGCGCTACAATGTGCTAAACATTTTTCCGAATCAGCTTATTACTAGTTACGACGTCACTCTCTTCTCATTCATTCCCGCAGCTTCACTGTGCTTTAAACTGTGTGTCCACAGCGCAGACGCTAGGTGTCTCGAGAGTTCAGAGCCCGTTGTCCCAAGGCATTGAAATGAGACAAGTCATTGGATAAATGCTGGTTTTGTCTCGCCCACCGGACGCTCAGCGTCTCTGGTAGTCTATGGACAGTGGGCATCATGCAGAAACTCAGCTTTCTGCATGGTGATTGGATGATCTGTCTGAGGCTGTATCTCCTTTTGATTGACAGCGAAATGAGCCAATCACTGATCTTTTGGTGTAGGCATCGTGGGAGCATTTTTCAATTCTCATTCTTTTCTGAGTTGAACTGGAGACTTCTAATCATCTGAATGACACTCTTTGTTAGGCCGAAATTGAGCTTCCCCTCATTGACAGACCACCATCCGCTACTAGTTAATTCATGATTTAACAAGGGGGGCAAATACATTTTTCACACAGGGACAGATCGTTTTGAATAGTTTTTGCTCCTTGTTAAATAAAATCACCATTTAAAAACAAAAATTTGAAGATATAAATATCAAAGATAACCATCTATATTAGTTTGGTGATCTTAAACATGAAAGCAGGGATATGATGCAAAAAAAAGTTTGAATTTGAGAAAAGGCCAAATACTTTTACATGGCCTTGTAGGTCTGCAATTTTTGACCAGTTCAAGGTCTACCCCGTCTAAGTGCCTGAAGACAGCACGGCTGTGACCCTAATGAGGATAAGCAGTTCCGAAAATGTATAGATGCATTGTAGGTAGAGTAAGTAGATGGGTAGGTCGATACTTTATCGATCCTGTACGAAATTCTGGAAGGCGGCAGGTTCAACTTTACCCGCATCATCATTGTAAAAATGTATCTTGTGTGTAGTGAAACTTACAATATTCATGAGTGCCAGGATGTACTGCTCGATGTCCTTGCGACCATGGTAGCCCACCATCATCTTGTCAGCCACCACCAGCGTCTCCACGTAGCGCTCCCAGCTCACCGAGCGCTTTAGTGGCAATTGGCCTCGTCCGACATGATGAGGAGGAGTCTTCAGCGTCCTCTGCCACCATGATGAGCTCTTCAATGACTTCTCATCTAAGGAACAGGATGCACATTTTGATCATAATGCCACATGCTGCATATTCTCTCAACAAAGCCACAAGAAGGATTTCTGAAAACCCCATTCCAAGACTAGTGGCTGGATAAAGACTAACTCTGATGCCATTTTAACTTTAACTTTTGTCATAAAATGAATTATATATTTACTCAGCAACGCCCTGTCACACAGACTTGGGCACAAGTGGGGACTCAGACACCACCGCAGTCCACAATGCAGTCGGCCATGTGGTTTGACTCCGGACCTCGCCTCTAATACTAAAATAGGCCAGAATTGTTCCCATTCTTACCAATGACTCCACAAGACTGGCCCTTGTACTGATGGCGGAGCGATGAGCGCTTATAAACCACATGGGGGCGCCCCTCAGCCCGGTCCCCTCTCTCCGCTTCGGTTTGGTTTGCTGATGAAATAAGAGGTTCGATCAGGTACTCTTCTCCCCCAGCAACAATCACCCCCTGCTGCAGAAACAAAACAACACAATGCAACAATCACAGTGTAGCCAACTGCAAATTTCGATACCGTGCCAGTCTCTACGGATCACTTGAGGGAACACAAAGTCTTTGCTTTTCATGGTTTCATGCAAGTCAACTGCCCGCGATTGTGCTGTTGTCCAATTTACAAGAGAAAAAGCCATCAAGATAATTACACGACAGTATATCTATTACTATGTAGTCATAATTGCCATCTCCGATACACTTTGATCGGGCTCTTTGTTATATTGTATGAATGGGATACATGTAACCCATTCAGACAAACCCATGTGAAAGCATGCATGAGAAGAGCGAGATGAACCCATCGCACACGGGGTGACAACACCTTTGATTCTGTTTAGATCTGCCCGCCTCAACTCAGAGCCAGCTTCTCCGTTCCATCCACCGCGGCAGCTATCAAAGAGCATCTAATCCCATAATAAAGTTAGTGATGCTCCCGTGGACATACCACCCGCTCGCTGGATGAATGTGTTCATGCTGGCCTTGCCCAACAAAGTAATTAAGTGTGCGCTTTATTAACGCTCCGTGAACACATCTAATCTTCAGATGTGCATGCAAGTGTTATTGCGGGGCCTGCTGCGTGTGGTGAGAGGATACACGGCTACACTGAGATACGACTGTAGGAAAGCGCACTCGGACAAATAAAATGATCAGCGTCAAATTTCAAAATGTTATGTGTATGCCAGCCCTCTGTTGTGGTGTCTGGAGGGGACTTCATGACATTATGAGGCAGCTCAGATGGCAATCATAGTTTACAAAAAGATAAGTAAACGTAACGGTGATTTGGATGGTTGTTTAAACTTTCAGTGTTCAAAACAGGTGTTTGACACATCTTCATGTCTTTGGTGAGGTGCCTTGTTGACTGCTGCAAGTTGACTTAATGATCTCCTACATTTTTAAAAACTGCCTTAAAATAATCTCAAGACACGCCTGTTCAGCAGTGATGAGAAGCTGGGCATTTTCAGCAAATTTCAGAGCCTTTGGAAGTCCACTTTGTGGTTCAGCTTTGGGACAAAGTATGAAGGGTTTCTTCAAATCCAGCTGGCTCTGTGTTCTCCTGTGTTCTTTCTGTGCAATACTACGAAGGTCTCTTTTAGAGAGTCGTGTTCAAATGTGCCTGCAGACAGGGCATTTTAAAATCTGATCAAAATAAGGCATCCACTTTCTATCGCTCTTGTCCTCGTTAGGGTCGTGGATGCGGTTCAAGAAAAGCAAATACTGTAAATAATCCATTAATTCATCTGGGAAATTTACATGATGTCTCTGTGCATTTGTGGATTTTCTACATACTCTGGCTTCCTCTGACGTTCAAGAAGCATTGAGCAGGTCACTTTCACAGAAGACTCAAAATATGACTTTGGTGTGAACGCGAGTGTGGATGGTGGTAGTCTATTTGTGCCATGCGATTGTCTGGTGACCAATCTATACCATCTCTCCCCAAAGTCATCTGGAGTAGGCTCCAGCTCACCCATGAGCCTCAACAGGATAAACGCTAAAAATGGATACGTGATGGCGACAGGTTGAATTAATTACATTTCCATTATTTTACATCCTGAACATGTAACTTCAATTCAAAGTCCAATTATATATACGGACGGAGATGATCGGGAGTACAGGGGACTGACGGAGGACTTCGTGGACAGGTGCCTGCAGAATCAACCCCAGGAAAACTAAGGAGTTGGTTGTGGATTTCTGCAGTAAACTGTCTTCACCTGCACCGATGAACATCCAGGGTACGGACATTGAGAGGGTGACCTCCTACAAGTACCTGGGTCTTCTTCTCATCAATAAACTAGATTTGTCTATCAACACGGACTCTCTGATCAAGAAAGGGGCAGACATTCCTGCTCAAATAACCGAGGTCTTTCGGAGTTCAGGGGTCACTCCTTAAGACCTTCTATGATTCTGTGGTAGCCTCAGCCATTCATTATGGCATAGTCTGCTGGTCAAGCAGCATCTCAGCCTGGGACAGAGAGGTACTGGACCGACTGGTCAGGAGGGCCAGCTCTGTCCTGAGCTGCTTCCTGGACACTCTGGAGAAGGTGGGCAATAGGAGGATGCTAGCCAAGCTAAAAGCTATGATGGGCAGACCATCCTACCCCTTCCAGCCCACCCTGACAGCACTGGGCAGCTCCTTCAGCCAGAGACTGATACACCCGAGCTGCAAGAAGGAGAGGTATCGCCGCTCGTTCCTGCCGACTGCTGTCAGGTCTATTGAATAGACAGACCTGAAAACCTGAACTCCTGCCCATTCACCCATTTTAATGTGCTTTTATTTAAATTTTATAATTTATATTTATTGATATACTTGTTGTTCTTATCCAGACAGACAGACAGACAGACAGACAGACAGACAGACAGACAGACAGACAGACAGACAGACAGACAGACAGACAGACAGACAGACAGATAGATAGATAGATAGATAGATAGATAGATAGATAGATAGATAGATAGATAGATAGATAGATGTACTTTTGTTCTTCTACTTCTCCCTTTCATTATTTTGCTGTAAATTGGGAGTTTCTTCATTATGAGACAAATAAAGTTTTTTTTTGTTTATGCATAAATTATTTGGGTTTTATTTTTTTCATTTTCAACCACACCTTGTATATTGGTGATATAAAAAAAATAATAAACTTGGAATTTGCACTCTTACCAGGCCATTGCAGTTGCTGAGGGCCACTTTGCTGGAGTGCGGCTGGTCCTGGAGGTGTCCGACATAATGGCAGTGGGGAGAATAAGGCTGACTCCAGGCTAATCTGCCTCTTTTCCAGTACTCCACCCTAAACTGGTGGGCTAACAGGCCTTCCTGCAGCGTCAGGTTCAGCATGAAGTTGTTGCGTGACGTAGATAGCTGATAGTAGAGCTAAGAGATGGACGAAAGTTAGAGTTGAACATAAAGCAACATTTTATAACTACTTTATGATAATGCAATTTAAAAGGCAACTATACAGATGTGTCAATCGATGTTGTTTCTTCTGTACTGCGTCTTCTTCTGTGGTAATCAGAGGCTTTTGTGAGGAGTGTCTCTCCATTGGGTCCTACGCGCACTGGAATTGCAATCTCATAGTGGCCAAGACTGGACAGGAAGGTAGCTATGGAAGGAAACAAAATGAAGGCATAAAACAAAAATTACCGTAGTTCAAAAAGGCTTCAGATTCATCACGCATTACTTTTAATATTGAGTCAGTGGTGGTGTATTGCTACATTTGCCTGATTTCAGTCCAGGTAAACAGGGTTCAGTTTCACACAGCCACTATGTGAGAATGAATCATTATCTGTCTCTATATGTGTCCTGCGAGTGATTGACGACCAGTCTAAGGTGTAGTCCACCTTTTGGCCGGGATAGGGTCAAGATCCGCAATAGCAGGATTAGCATATAGAAAATTTATATTTTTAATATTTCTTAAAGAAACTGATTCAAGCAGCCAAAGAAACAATGTTTGGGTAACTATTTTTAGATTGTTGCTGGCACTTTCACTCTGGCTACGTCTTCCGCAAGATACAGAGGGATGTCTCATGACCACCCTCAAACTATATACAGTGCTTCAGGCTGTCCCAATCTGAACCAGGGTCTGGTGGAAGAGATTTACAGTAAAAAAATAAAAAATAAAAATAGTCACCGTTAATTACATCCAACGTATGGCCTCCGGAGAGCAGCAGCTGCCGCACTGTTCAAGAATTTCTCATTTTTCTTTGAGAAGATTTTTAAAAATGTAATTTTAATAGCATGTCATTCCCTTTCTGCATCCACTATACCAGTGGATTTCAAACATACGGCCTGCGGACCGGAACCGGCCCGCAAGGAGGTTTGATCAGGCCCGCGGGATAATATAAAAGTAAAAAACAATGCATAATGCAGGGGTCACTCCTTAAGACGTTCTATAACTCGGTGGTGGCCTCGGCCATCCATTATGGCATTGTCTGCTGGTCAGGCAGCATCTCAGCCCAGGACAGAAAGAGACTCGAGCGACTGGTCAGGAAGGCCAGTTCTGTCCTGGGTTGCTCCCTTGACACTCTGGAGGAGGTGGGCAACAGAAGGATGCTAACTAAGCTAAAAGCTATGATGGCCAGTCCCTCCCACCCCCTCCAGCCCACCCTGACAGCACTTGGTAGCTCCTTCAGCCAGAGACTGTTACACCCGCGCTGCAAGAAGGAGAGATACCGACGCTCGTTCCTACCGACTGCTGTCAGGCTGATGAATAAAAAATAACAATCATAGTAATAAAAATAATTAAATGATGTGAAGGAAAATTGTAAATAGTACTGCGATTTATCCATTTGTGTTCATATTGTATTTAATTGAAAGATGTTTGTTGTTTTTTTTTTCTCTTTCTCCTTTCTTCTTTCTACATACATTCTTGCTGCTGGAGGCTGTAAATTTCCCCAGTGTGGGACGAATAAAGGATATCTTATCTTATCTTATAAAAGACACAGAAGGAATATTTTTAATAAGGTACAATTCATGGAATATCCGCTAGGGGGACACACTGCTTCTATCAGAGTAAAGGACAACATTGTTTTGATCAGAGAAGAAGACAACAGCAGCCTCAGTCTGTGACTGAGAAGGACATGTGGATACTTTATTCTTTACACATTTAATAGCACTCTCCTTAGTTCGTAAGGTGTAGGCTGGGATTACATTTAGATTTCATATGCTCGTGCAAATGGTTTAAAATGTCTTTATAAATCTCGTTTAATCTTAAACGTGCATTACTATATTTTTCAATACCAATTACTTGTTAAAGTTGTGTGCCTTTTTGCAATCAGTGGGATCAGTTGCAATGCATATATGTGAATGATAAAAGTAAATTGCACATTTGTCTAAGTAAATCTAAGGAGCTTCATGAAAAGATCTGTTTATTAAATTTCAACATTTTCCTGATGTTCTTGTGCTTCTTTTGACCAAGACAAAGGAAAGACATAATTTTGGTTATTTATAGCAGGGCATGGTATAATTTTAATGGTCCGGCCCACTTTACATCAACCGAGGCCATATGTGGCCCACAATGTGAAATGAGTTTGACACCCCTGCACTATACGCAGATGATCAGAGGGAACCTTTGGCTCTCACACCACCTCCGATTGAATGATTAAGATGTGAACCTCAAAATATGAGTTGTGCATCTATTTCTATGTGCCAAAGTTGATATACTACAATGCTTTTTACCGCAGATTTCATCTTGTCATACATCATGACTCATGAGAATAGAAATGTGTGAACATGCTAAATTTAGGCCATCTCATAAAAATTCTCCCAAGCATCTACGAGCAGGGCATCACCCTTGTTTCGCTTATCAGCAGTGGAAGGAAATACTCTGGATGGAAAATAGTCCTCCCTCCACACGGGGCATGAGGTCAACAGACGCTCAGAGCAAAAAGCCTCTTTTTGAAACAATAGTCACAAGAGCAGTAATCTACAGTGATATACTTCAAACTCCAATAAGGGTGGAGGGAGTTTTCTGCATATTACATTACACTAACAGACTTCCAAAGTAGTGGGAGTGAAATATTTGTAAAAAGATAGCACTCATACAAAGGATGACAATGGAATACCAGATCACTGTAACGAACGAATCATTATTGTTTGAAATGCAGCATGTTAGTCATTATCTGTAATAAGATTTGTTATTATTTCCAGGCAATCCTATTTGTACATCGTTTAGTATCAAACTGTTTTAGTGCCTGTTTCTATTCTGGTTGCAACGGTTGGAGAATGGGCCCTCCAATAATGCGTGAGAAGAGGAACTTGGTTAACCGATATACTGTATGTTTTCATTGGGCAAGCCAAATTGCATCATCATAATTTTCTGTGAGTCACTGAAAAGCAGACCCCATTTATGTATGTGGGTTTTTAATTTTATGTACACTATGCAATGTGACTTCAAGCTACCACAGATAAAAACATCACTGGTACCCGGCCTTTAACGGGCTTTAATTTTCTCATACAGATTTACTTCTTGTAACATAAATAGATAATAAAACTACACTGTAAAAAATTAAAAGTTAAGTGAAATTTCCGTGAAATCAACGTCAATCCACTATTAAATTGGCCAATTCCCCAAAAATATTTAAAGCTTTGCGAATATGACAATTGGCTTTGCCCCTTTTCAAGAATGAATAACGAGTTTACAGAATTAATTGTCCATTGTATTATCACCTAAGTAAAAAAAAAACAAAAAAATCTGGAAAATATTCTGTAGCAAATAACTCACTTGCTATGTTGTGCTAACACTGTTGCCATCAACGTCAATAATTCATATTTTAACATACTTAATATAGTGTTTTAGCCCCCAAAAATACAAGTTGTGTTTTTTACAGTGGAGTGGTTTTCAAATATAACTAGGCATACTACTCAAATATACTAGGCATACAAATATGACATCTAAAGACTCATAACGTTTAAAGTTGGGCAATTCAAAATATTTTAAGTTTTGCCGTTATGAAAATTGGGTTTTGTGCATTTCGCAACAAAGAAATAAGAGTTTACAGAATGATTCTGCCAATTATTGAACCCAAACTCAAAAATATAACTGAAAAGAACTTGTTTGATTTGTTGCAGTAGTAGTGTTGCCATAAATTTTAGTATGTTTTTCCAACTTAGGTGGCAAGTGTGGGATGCCAGTAACATATATAAGCTTCCCACTGCACGATAACCCATCTCCAAGTTTTGATACACTCGATTAGGTTCCGTCTTAATGTAGCTGACTCGGTTTCTCAAACGCACCTTGACTGACACGGCAATAACAAATCTCACCAGGCAACCACAGCAATCGCAGATGGTCCATCTATCCCATCCACCTGCGTTGTCTCACGACCATCCTATTCTCTCCACAGTGTCCTGAAACGAGGCTTCTGTGGCCACCACAAACTTTCTGTAAACGGATCCCAAGTGAATTTCAGAAGTTTACTCGGTGCATGTTAGCAAACGGCTCTCTATTTATATGTAAATTGTAACGAGCCTGTACAGTTAGTTTGCAGATGATTACATTTTTGTCCCAGGATAAATAATTTTGTATTCCTTCTAAGCTGATAGTGTTTATTGCGTTGAGAAATACTAAATACGTGATCTCAAACTGAAACCTCTTGCAAAAGAAAAACTATAGCTTGAAAAGTGTGGTTCCTAAAAAAAAAAAATTAAAAAAAAAAACAGTATAGCAAACGTTTTAGACAACTGGCTGTGATGGGGTCAGATGTCATGTTTAGGAAATATACAATTACATCCTTGTTCAGGGTGACTAGACATGTACACTCTTTCCCTTTGGGGTATTTTGGTAATTCGAGACTCAAGTGAATGTGGGGGGTGGGGGACACTGAGAGACATGGATCTGTTTCACGAAATGTGAGGTGGGGGGGGGGGGGTAATTCAAGTGATGTCGATCTTTGGTGTGCATGAGGCATCAAGCATATGAACTTTAAAGGTGGTCAGACCCCCATCACAAGATCAAGCATTTTGACAAGGTGTCCAGACCACAAAATAATTCAACATTATTAATAAAACATTTTGTTTGTTTATCTATATATATATTGCGCGTCGTCCCGCACGCGGTCTGTCCTTCCGTCTGTCCCTTTTCAAAACGTACCTACTTCACCGCGCCGCTCAGGCAGTGGCTCACTACGATCGCGCGGGCATCTCTACCCACAAGCATTGCAATGAAATTGTTAGTTATTTAGTAGAGCTAAACATCTCTTTATTTTCGCGATAAGCAATGAAGATGAACAAAAAGTTGAACCAAGCAACAACACTTTTGTGGGCCGAAGGCCCACCTTACCAGCCTTCCGCAGGAACTAGCTGATGAGCCGCCCGGAGGGCGGCGAACCACCACCTTACCAGCATTCCGCAGGAACTAGCTGATGAGCCGCCCGGAGGGCGGCGAACCAGCTAGTATCATATAAAGTGCCCTGCGATTTCCTGACGACAAATCGAGGTTGAGATTTTTTCCAGGAATCCCTTCACCTTAAAACACTGGATTGGGACAGGATAGGATAAAAAGGTCACGGGAGCAGTTGGGAGTGGGATTATCTAGTAAAACAACAAAAAAACACTTGGACAGATGCACAGCCATTTTTAGTGTATCTCCAAAATGGGAGCAGGACGGAAGTAGGAGTTGTTTTCATCAGGATTTGGACAGGACAGTTTTTTTATGGTCCGGCACTGGGACGAGACGGGATATTTTTCTGTGGAAGTGGGATGGATACTCCCATATCACCCTCGAGCAATCATTCCAGGGTGCACCCCGCCTCCCGCCCAAAGTCAGTTGGGATGGGTTACAACACACCCGCAACTCTACTGAGGAAAAACAATACAGAAAATGGATGGATGGATATCTCATGATATATTTTTACCTTTAAAAAGCTGAATTCCATCAGGTGCACAATACAGTATTATGTACAACACAACTGTCGTGTCTAAAAATGATTCAGAATGAATGATTACAGATGTTGTATGGATGACTTTCTGAGGTTAACTTTACAATGTCACTTTCCAAATTCATGACTAGGAGATCGCATAAGCAATCGCTTTTTGTTTGTTTGTTTGTTTGTTTTTTCTTTTCAAAATCAAGTTTTGTCCACTTAATATTTTGCAAGTTTTTTTTTTGTTTGTTTAGCTTTGTTCTATTATGAATGGACACGGGTACTGTGGATGATACTATTGGATGTAACTTCTCTGGCAGGATTAATGTTTGGGTTTACAGATAGCTGCTAAGTCGTAACCGTCTCCTCTCACCTTGTGATTGTGCAAACTCATCTCTGCGACCTCCTGCGACCTCTGCGGCAACCATGACGACAATGACAGTGCAGATCAGTGCAGTCCTCCATAGCATTTCCATGATCACTACAGAAGTAGCTATAGTAACAGAATTCAGTGCAGTGATTCCCGGGCTTCGGTCCCAACATGTCTCCTGCCCTCTCTGGCGCCCCCTCGCCTAGCAGTGGGACAGCTCAAGAGTCTGATTAGCCATGGCCTGAGGAGGTGTGGAGTCAGACATGGCAGCTTCTCTCGAGCGTCTCTCTCAGCAAGTAATGATGGATCCAGGAGGAGGTCTCCAGATGTGAACCGACAGACCCACGAAGAAACCGGTTTGAAGGCAACCGTATGAGCAAACTCTTGGTCGCAGCCCTGCAAAGGGAAATTTGAACAACATGAGGGAATTTGAAGAAAGAGATGAAACGAGGCAAATGCAGGATTTGTGAAAAATAAAGCGGTTTTACAATATGTAAACCCAGAATGGTCAGGGTCTTGCGCTCCGAGTATTGCACGTCGCAAAGCTAATCAATCCTTGCTTTGGCAAAGGCCAAACACCCCATCTTTCACTCTGATGGTCAAAGACAACGGCAAGTTCAAACCTGAGGCCCCGTGGGCCTCAGTCTTTAAGCTGCCTGCCCACCGGAAAGAGTTCAAACACAAAGAAAGCATTGACGCTGTAAAAAGCTGTGCTTAATGCCCAAACAGGGACTTAGGTGGGTATTATGTCAGAGATCTAGGGGTAAAATGAGCCAATTTGAGAGGAGCAGCAGGTTGCCATCACCGCTATGCTGGCTGGCTGTGCTGTTGGTTGCATGGCCGAGTGAGTTGCAGGCTGAACGCTTGACTGTGCAGCTTATAATCGGCTAACATTCTGGCAAGTCAACTGCTACTACAGTCAAGTCCATTTGAGACTCAGTGGAAACGTTAAGCTAGCCGATAAGATAAGAGTTACTATTCATCAACCACAATGCTAACTTGATTAGCATTCAGAAGAGTGCATACCACCACATAGAGTCTGAATTCTTACCAAAGTGAACAAAGATTCGTGGAGCACCGTGTTAGATGTACAGTATGTTCGTTTGCTCATGTGTTGTGAGTAAGCTGACTAGCTCTAGGAAGATGACATAAATTTCATTTTTAAAAATATATTTTTTCACTTTATGAGTTCTTCCTTCACCAATGTACTACACCTCTACAAAAGGTTTAATATTAATTGTGCAGTCTTGCTAAAATTATGAGAAAAAAAAAAGGCTCCATCACATTGCATTTGAGCACCTTAAATCTACTGACGCGCTACAACAGAAAAACCTTAACCCTGTATCGTGTTTAGAATCTCCACATCCAATATACGATACCATTTTTTATTCAACCAAAAACATGGTGCGATTGTCAAGGAAGAAGTGGCATGTGACAAAGAGAAGGAAGATACATTTTGATACTGAAATACCAAGCAATTCTCTGACTGCACCCCCGCATGACAGTTTAGTCATGTTCTGCTGCATCACTCGATATACAGCGGACCTTACATACCAGCCAACACATGGCGAACAAAACAACAATTCCTGTATAATTTAGAAACTACAAAAGCAAGGTCACGGCAGACCAAAATGTAGCCGATCTGACAACTTTCAAAATGTCCAAAGCATTCCAAAAAGAAAATGGATGAAAGAACACAGACAGGGTTGTAAGATCAAACCAAGGTCCTTCTAATCATAAATAGCCCACGTCATACGGTGCATGTGCAACTCTCACTCAAATGTTTCCTCGTCGGAAATCAATTTTGATCATATGCTTTTTTGGGATCAAAAACGTGATCTCACCAAGGCAATTTAGTGAATGTGTTGCTTTTTTTTTTACATTTTCCTTTGCTTCCAGAATTTGAAGCTCACCAATGAGAAGCGGCATGCTACTTGTGGACAGGTCACACTAAACCAAGGGTGGGGAACGTCAGTTCCTCGAGAGCCTTATCCTGCCTGTTTTAGATCTCTTCCTACGCCTACACACCTGATTCAATTGATCATGATTGTTTCAGGCTTCTACAGAGCTTGCTGATGAGCTGATCGTTTGAATCAGGTGTGCTGAAGCAGAGAGAGATCTAAAACAGGCAAGATATGCTGTCAAAGAAGAGGAGTTCCCTACCGTTGCAGTAACCAATCAGCTCCTGAGATCTACACAATAGGTTCTCAAAATTACTCTCACTATATATTTTTTAAATAAGTTCTCTTTGCTAATGGACCGCATCCTTTTTATTTCTTGAAGTGATTTACCGGTAATTACTTGAACGTAAAAGCTGTTGACATGAAAATGTACAACTCAAATGAAAAAAGGAGAGAGAAGAATAAATATAATTTCCTAAAATCATTCAGACCTATCATATGCATTGCATTATAATCAAAATTGACATACACTATATAAAAGATTAGTATGGAAGAAAGCCCATTTCCACAGCAACAAACAGTTCACAGTCGATGATGGTGCAATCTGAGTTATACCCCGTTGATTATGGAATCCACAGTGGCTTTAAATATATGGCAGGAAGTTAAAGATAAAAAGCATTGGTGCATGTATACATGTCACATGGGTGATTATAATGATTTACAGCTCGGATACTTTCAATTGCAGGATATGAAGGGCCACAGAGCTCCCTTTCAGCATTAGCAACTAGACTTAGGCATTGTCGAGCACAGAAGTTCTTAACCTGGGTTCGATCAAACCCTAGGGTCCAGTGAATCGGACTCAGGGGTTCGACGGAGCCTATGCCATGGAGGGTAAGACACACGTGACTCAAAATGTCAATTATAGTGATGACCTGCCCGCTTGGCTATCACTGGCTGCAGATGATCACATTACATTGCATATCCAATCAGTGCTGTGAAAAATTTAGTTTGGCTAGTAGTCAAAGGTGACTGTCGTGATAGTACATCGTACAACTTAAAAAAAAAAGTATACTTAGCTCTTGAAATGTTATTTACTTTCTTCTTTTTTTAATAAATGTGTTTTATTTATATCTTGAATTTGTTAAGTATATACAGTATATATATACAGTATATACACACATACTTTTTTTTAAACATTTATTTTTCACTAATGAAGGGTTCGGTGAATGTGCATATTAACTGGTTGGGTTCGGTACCTCCAACAAGGTTAAGGACCACTCGTCCAGCATGTAGTCATGGCTTTGTCGTGTTATGCAAGGTCAGGTTTCAAATGATCTGATCCACTCTGGGCATTATTGTTATGTTTGTTTGTTTTTTAAACAACTGTATTGATTTCAACCAAAAATATGCAGAAATCCACAGATCTGTGAGATAATTGAACTCTCATTTCGATTGTGTTTTCTTCTACTATGAAAGTGATTCATAATAAATAAATAAATACATGCTGTACATTATTGCTCCTATCTTCAGCCAGTTACAAGAATGCGCGAAAACAAGTCAGATAAGAATAATGATCAGGAGTCTCATTTTCATAGGGTTCCCTTTCTTTGACTGGACTCTCATTTTTCCGACTCAACATTGCAGTGTCAGCTAAACTCCTACACTTCTCACTGCTCGAAAAGTCTGCCTCTCCCTCCCTTTCCTTCTTCCCTCAAAGCCGTCTGGGGAAGAGAAGAGCAAACGGAGACGCCACGCGGGCCCAGATGGCTGGCAGCTCACCAACTGCAGCCAAAGGTAATCGGAAGCAGATGGGAAACCTTTTGGTGACGAGAGCAGGGGAGCAAGTTTCCTCGTGAAAAAGAGTGGGTGGGAGGGAAGGGCGGGGGGGGGGGGGGGGGGGATGTGTGTAAAGCCCCTGGGAATGGAAGAGAGACAGCAGAGTGCGAGCTGCTCAGGGCGGGCTGAGCGAGACATTCAGTGTTCCCTGGCTGAATGCAGCATGAAGGAATGGCAGCGTGTACATTATTGTCTTATGGTCAATTTTAAGCAGCAGTTGGGTATGGTCGGGCAAAGGAGCGCTTCAGTAAAACACTGAGCACTCTTTGTACTGTTACCGTTTGCCTTCTCCAGTTTGTGGAACAAGTGAAAGTCTCTCTCTTCCCCTCCCTCAGGCTTTTTCCCAGCCATTTCCTGAACAGGCCCAAGTCCACTACGTTTCATTACGTCTGCTCCAACTCTCGATTTATGGAGGGGTTTATTAACCTTGCAGCTTGATATCAAATGCTTTTTATTACTTCAACTCTCATCTTGTTATATTTTTTTTTTCAGACCGAGAGGGGGAAACTAGACCTCCCCAATGCAGTTGCCTTTCATGTCAGGCTTCTTCAAACAATCGGCGGACACACAACAACATGCATGCACTATTTCACCAACTCTCCCTCAGTGAGAGATAAAATCATAAAAAGACTTTTTGCATATGGTGGCAATGTCTTGCGCGAACCCTCTGAGGCAGAGGTCCCCAAACTTTTTCCTGTGAGGGCAACATAACTTTTCCCTTCTCTGATGGGGGGCCGGTGTCAGTTTGTAACATCAACGATCGTAGGGGAGCTTAAAAAATGTATTGTTTCCCAGAAAGCCACACATAACCAAATAACCCTTTCCAGGTTCTTTACAAAAAAAAAGTCAGGAAACAAATAATAACACTATTAATGAAATAAAGAATAACTAAATAACCCTCTCCGAGTTCTTCACAGAAAAAACAGGAAATAAATAATAACTAAACAACTCTCTCTCTTTATAGCCCCTTGAAATCCACAAAAAAAGAGTTCTGCCATCTACAAGAACGCCACCTATCTTGTCTTGTTTATGTCTGCTACCGTCTTGTTCACGTGTTCTACTAATTGATCTGAGACACAACTAAAACAGTGAAACATTCTATGGTGTGTAAATAACTTTGTGACCTTGATTTCAACCCTATTTGCGTCATAGGTCATTTTGCCCCGAAGACCACCTTTTTTTGTACAGCTTCCATGGAAATGTGAATAAAAACAACATTTCAATTTTTCTGCAGTTGGGGACAATCTAGGAAAAGTCATAAAATTTCAAGTTAAAAAAATATCATTTAGGGTTTTTTGGGGCGTCTTTAACACAGTGACGGGTCATTTTGACCCGAAGACAACAAGAAGGTTGGAGGGCCGGGTCAAATGTGCCCGCGGGCCGTTTTGGGGACCTCTGCTCTGAGGCAAAAGAAAGAAGTTGATCACAAGGTTAAGCGAGTGCATGCCCCTTGCTTGGATAAAGACATTTGACGAGCCTTGGAATAGACTGTAGCAAGCAAGACAAGAGAAAAATTGGACCGAGTTGCAGACACGCCACACAGTTTTCAGAGCAATCACATTTTACAAAAAAAGAAAAAAGGGGGAAAGAAGAAGGAGAGAAGAAAGGGGTCGTTGTTATAATGAGAGGGAGAAAAGTTGGACCACTCAGGATAATTGGGTGGGAATTAAAGGCTGGACCAAATTCACAATGTAATGATGCTAGCCGGAGCAGCGGCCATTTGACAAATCTTTTTTTAGGGAGCCAGTGCAGCACTAAGTGGGAGATGGGCTGTACAGTGAGTTTATAGTTCATGAAAAAAATTAAGTTAACTATGCTGTCCTTGTCTTTAACTGCTGCCAGATAGTGTGCATCTATCCCAAAACGAGCTCAGTAATCTAAACCATATGACCGACTCGGTAAAGTTTGTGTGGCGCAAACAGATGCTAAGTGTCCCTCAGTCTCACTTCAAGTCAAGCACCCGCTCACCTCTCTCTCTCTCACACACGCCCACGCACACGCACACGCACACGCACACGCACACGCACACGCACACACACACACGCACACACACACACGCACACACACACGCACACACACACACACACACTCCACACTTTGATCAGTGTGTAGCCCGTGAATCTGCTTCAGATTCAGTTTATTATTGCGTTGAAAAGGCGGTGCGGCTTCCCTTCTTCTAAAAAGACCTTGAGGCTGTCGGATCAAATGGCCCGTAAGAATGTCACAAGTCAGATGCAGCGTTTCAGACCGCTTCAGCAGCAATTATTCCCTCATAGCTGTCTTGAAAAAACAGACAGATATTCTAAGAGATCTCCACATGAAACCCCCAAACAGCTGATGGACATAATGCAAAGCAGAGGGTCTCTATCTCAGACTAAACTCTCACTCCGTGTCTGCTATAAAGACAGAGCAAAAGAGGAGCAGGCATTCCTCTCTCCATTTCCCCAAATAAACAGTGCAGATGAAAAGTGGGAACATAAACAGGCCCGTGAACCTCCGACGTGAACCCCTCACTCTGAAAATGGGCCTTGTAAATCTGAAACAATATTTAGGGAGAGCGAGAGAGAGAGAGTGCTGACTCGACATTGACTGAGTCAGGCTACGGCTTTGCACTCACAGGAGGAGCTCATATTCTCCATCAAATGTTATTCAAATCATCAACGTGAATCTTCTTTAATGCTGCCATCTAAGTTGCATCCACAAAGAACCAAGGATATTGGAAGACAGAATCGACTACAACAGACCGCAGTAGTTGGCAAACCTTGACCTGGAAAGTGCTTGTCAGTGTCCTCTGGTGGAGAGCACTGGCATTTCTGCGGGGAAAATGTGTGTGTCCACCATTCAACAAGACAAAGTCCATCCGTTTTCAAGACTGATTATTCTCATTACGGGTGCGGGTGTGAGGAGCTGACTTTGAATGAGAGGCAGGGTACACCCTAGACCGGACGCCAGTCAATCGCAGGTCACATATTATCCAGCTAAACCACCATTTCTGCACACATTCACACAAATGGACAAAATACAGTCTTCAATGAAACAAACGTACATGTTTTGGGGATGTGAATGCGAACATGCAAATTCCACACAGGAAGCCCGGATTTGAACCCCCATCACCAGAACTGTGAGGCCCATGACCCACTTCATTACTGTACTTGAACATCTGATCAAACATGATATTTGCATAACACAATATGCGCAAATATTGCATCCACATAATTAAGATAGTGCGTGCAGATAAGGATCCACATCATTTAAGACACATAATTGATTTGCTAACATCAATTTTAATCAATCAACCAAAATCATTTAGCTCCAACTCCCCGACTACCCTGGTTGCCCCTTCACGTGTCCCTAATTGTCAGCTGTTGGTCACCTCTTCTGTCCCCCATCTCTCTCTCTCTCAAGCACACACACACATACACACTCACACATACACACACGCTCTGACTGCTGTCATTCGGCAACGAGGAGATACCAAGCCATTCCCTTTTTCAGAACAAGACACGAATTGAATATATCGTAGCCACTCTGCTAAATGACAGTTTCATGTATCACAGCTAAATCAATATGCAGAATATTGTTAGGCAACCCAAGAAATCAAGCGGATGCTCCTCAAAAAAGCGTGTCATTTGAGCGGGGTTTGAGTCCAGCATTGCATCAGGAAGAGTAGCTGGACTCGGCGACCTTACCTCTCCGTGTCCTCCGCACAAGTTTCCGCTGCGCCTGCCTGCTGTCTGTGCACGGTCTCAGAGCGAAGGCACCGGCGGCTGACTGAGCCAAGCTGAAGGGACTTGACTCCTTCTCTGTCAGACCAGAACCATCGAGCTTCCTAAAGTTAGCTATAATGCTACACCTGAACTTCCGGTTGATATAAGAAAATAAAAAGGATTTTGAAAGTAATACTGTACATAGCATTGTAATCTGGTGAATGTACTTGGATTACACGATATTCTACGGTATGTTTTCTTTACACACAACCCCCCGTTTTATTTTACTGCTGTTCATACTTTCCTACCAGTATGTTATAAAATAAAGTCCCCATGAAATACGTACTTGTACTTGTCATGTCGAGGCTTTGTTCCTACAAAAAAAAATTAATTTTAACAATCAATAATTAATGTCTTATAATTATCTTTCCTACGTATTTTGTACAGGAAAAGAATTACAAGAAAAAGTTGTTGGGGTTGTAGCAGTGATGGAACATTGTCACTTCCTAAAATTTCATGTGATAATTTCAAAATGTAAAGCAAAGATTCAGTGACAGTGATGTTTCCAACTTTGTTACATTTTGAGAGATAATTATTGTATTGTCGATCAGTGTCTTAATATCATTAATTATTATTACTTACATAACACTGCTACAAGAATCCACACACCTTCAAAACCATCACTTTTTTAAAACAAAAAAACAGCATGTTTGTTGCACAATTAAAGTTGTATCTTCAAAAAGAGCAACCCATTTTCAGCATTTGAGATTGTTCAATAATTTTTAAAAAAGAAGAAAAAGGAAGAAATAGAATAGAACAGAATAGAATAAGAATAAGAGAATAAGACATACAAGTTGAAACAGAAAAACGGACTCATATGGGGACTAACCAATAGTATAGATTTCTAAAAACATATACTGAGCTCCTGACAGTGGCGAAAATTAATCGTCATTCCAGCAAATTTGTTATTGCAGATGTGGGAATTACTCTTGACCTGGTGTGCCTTTTAGACTCCGTCAGTGTAGGAGTTGCAGAAGTACTTCTGCTTTTACCTGTCTTTTATTTAAGTACAGTGTGTGACGAGTTTGTTTGCTTCAAAAATGTCTATCAATGTCAAACCAAAGAAGCAACAACGGTGCAGAAATGACACTTTAACATTTTATTTTGAAGAATAGTATGTTCCGTTTCGTTCTTGTTTTAAAATAGCTTGATGAAAAAAAGACTGACTGTGTACGTCACTCTAGAAGCCAGACCAGCAGCTGTCATCAGTGAATGACATAACGGTGGTGCTCACACTAAACGTGGAACGGGCAAGGAGAAAGAAGGTCGAATAGTTTATTGCATTTGAATACATCCGATGGCAGAGTCTTTTATGTGAGGATGAACATTTATCTAATTATTTTACATTCTTGAAGATATGCACCTCACAATCAGCTTCACACGAAACTTCAACTGCACCAAAACAAGTACGGGTATATTTCTGAAATGCATATGACTGTTCTTTGTGAGTCTGGCCCGTTTAAGAATGTTCCTCAGGTAGTTGGTCACAAAGCAGCGAACCTCTTCCTTCCTTGCTTGTGAATGACTGAGCTCTTCAGGGATTTTCCTTTTATACCCAATTACGACACTTGACTCACCTGTTTCCAAATAAACTGTTCACCTGTTGAATGCTCCAAACAGGTGTTTGGTTGTTTTTTTTTAAACATTCCTCAACTTTCCCAGTTTGTCGTTGCCCCTGTCCCAGCGTTTTCGGAATGTGAATTGCTGCAATTAATTTCAAAGTAGGAGAATATTGGCAAAAACAACAACAACGTTCAGCATTTTGAACATTTAATATCTTGTATTTGTGTCATTTATTGAATAGGGGTTGAAAAGAATGAGCAAATAGTTAGGTTCTGTTTGTATTTACATTTTACATTACATCCCAACTTCTTTGGAATTGGGGCTTGTAAAAGGTTTCTTCAATGTGTGTAAAGTCTAAACAGTTCGACTTGCAGGTATTTTGGTACACACTTTTCACATCTGTGAGGGTCATGGAGTTTTTGCCGCATTTTCAAGACTGGCGTAAGTTTGGCACAAGTCGCAAAACTGTGTGGAGGTGGGGTGGACCAGGTGTTGGTAATTTCATAGACGCAAGCAAGCTAGCACATTAAAAAAAGGGCAGTTTGCGTTGTTGTGGGCGTGAACACAGCTGACTTCATTCACCACGTAGGTAGCTCCTCTCATTCCTTTTAAAAGGACAAACACTATAGAAAATGGATAGCTGTAGTAAGTCTATGGTTCTTTTGATGACCACCACATCAGTTGGTTATGTCATCCAAGCTTGGAGCCTTTGCAGTCAAAACAAGAGATGTGGTTTGTTGATGTCATTCAAGGGCATAAGCTCATGAGAAATCTCACAAACATTGCAGATGATGCAACAGGATGACAGAAGTTAATGCCATTCCTAAGATTTCGTTGAGCAAACTAGCCCTGTGAAGTTTTAAGTTATGGCGTTATGTGTCACATAGTATAGCCAACAGACAGGAAGAGAGGAGTTCCTCTCCTTTGTGCTGAAGAACTTCACCTTTCAGTCTGACAACCTCCATCCATCCATTCATTTTCTGATCTGCTAATTCTCACAAAGGTCGCGGCCCGTGCTGGAGCCAATCCCAGCTGTCTGCAGATAGTTGGCAGTGAACTGGTTACCAGCCAATCGCAGGGCACACACAACAGACATACAACCATTCGCGCTCAAAGTCACACCTTGGGACAATTTAGAGTGTTCCATTAACCTGTCATGCAAGATTTTGGAATGTGGGAGGAAACCAGAGTACCCGGTGAAAACCAACATAGGCACGGGGAGAACATCCAAACTCCACACAGGAAGGCCACAGCCGCAATCGAACCCCGCAGGTCCGCACTGTGAGGGCGACACGCTAACCAGTCGACCACCATGACAAAACATCAATTTCAATCAACAAGATTAAAGTCATTCAAATCTAAAATTTGTTGGTGACCTCAAGACGCTGATGTCATCTCGATTTCACTTATTTGTAGACCTTTTAATGAGCGCCATTGTCATAGCAAGATATATTGCTTTCTGCCCAGGCAGACTGAATAGTGTCATGAAGACAAAAGCTGTGTCAAGGGATGTGCACACTGATGCAGCCAAGTCAATGAACATTTTATGGATCTGCTCCATGAAAAATGTCTTTATTTTTCTTTTATTCAACATTACATAACTTACATTGTCTTTGAGGGGTGGAGTTGGGGGAAAGTTTTTTTAATAGTTACTGTTATTCAAGTGACATAAAATACGGTAATCATAAATCAAATACCGTACGTGATGCGTGTAGTAACCGTAAAAGGGTGGCCAATTCTTTGCCACTCACCCACCCCTTCATCACATTGACTTGTTGAATGCAGCAAGTTCAAATGCAACAGTTCTACCATAAATTCTTCCTTTCAAAGACAAGAAAGCAGTCAGAGGTGACAGTGTGTCAGCCCTGTGAAATGTGCATGTACTGTCGGTGAAAAAACGTGTGTGTGTGTGTGTGTGTGTGTGTGTGTGTGTGTGTGTCTACAAAATATGCATTACCCACAGTATAGACATTACAAACAAAATATTTTTGTGAAATTTCCAGTAGAATCGAAAATGCACGAGCTACTATGCAGTATAACCTTTACAGGTACCCTTAATTTTACTTTGAACTTTTGAAGGCACCTCCAACTCTTCAAAGAGTTATCAAAGAGCTATATCAGCAAAATTCAGCACCGGTGTTTGATCCATGTATCAACCAGATCTTTGGGTACAACCAACCTCTGCGTCACAGAAGGACATAAATGAATGTCTGGGGAAATTTAAAAAAATAATAATTATTAAAAACCACCTGTTGTTAATTTGACCACTCAGTTCTTTGTTAGAGAATAACATGATGTGCAACAAGTACTGAAGCATTAACAGTTACAATCATGCTTTTAAAAGCTTAGAAAAGGTCCAATTAAGCCCACCTATAAAAATTATAGAAGTAATTTTTTTTCTTTTCTTTTTTTTTTTTTTTTTTTGGTGCCCAGTTCACAAGCACATGGATGCACACACCCATTTGGTAGAATTGCTCTTGTCACCATGTATTTTTGCAGGGCTGCCAGTTTTAAAATTGCAGTTTGATTTGATTTGATTTTTACATGAACAACATCACAAAAAAAATGTTCCAATAGTTTTTACAATCTTGAAATCTGTTTGAATATATTGAAAATGAGTCATCACTGTGAATGTGTTTGAGAAGTAAACACAAGTCTCACCAATTCTTAGCGTAAAATTTAGGTTTCAAAACGGTTCTTTAACATACAACCTTCCAGTTCCGGAGGCATGTAGGTAATATCCATTTATTTCCAGGACTAGTACACCTCTTGTCCTCACTGGGGTCACAACCTAACCAACGGAGGCGCATGGAGCTTCTGCCACCAAGTGGCCCAATGTTGTAACATCAATTTCTACCAGACGTCTCATAAATTCTGGAGCTAATACAAAATCATCCAGGAAGTGCTTTCGCTCACGGTACACTTGCCTAGAGGTGAGCGCCACCGGCCTCGCGGTTGAGAGGTGATTGGTCGCAGCTCAGGCACTTCCTGTAAGGTGTTTACAGCTTTGCATTTTAAAAGTTCAAATTGTCATGGTCTCTATTAAAAAAAACAAAACCAAACAAAAAAAAAAAATCTGAAAATGTTACATGTTGCATTAATTTTCAATGAAAGCTAAATATGGAAACTAGAGGCTATGCTGTACGTTTGCAGACAAACGTTTTGTATGCCTATGCCACCTATAATACCAAGCCTGTATGAAACATCAAAAAATATAATGTATATATAAATTGAACACTTTGCATGCTACGGAAACTCCAAAGATGAAGAGTCTCTTCGAAGATGCTGTTTGACCTCCAATTAGGTTTTAAAAGTATTTTCTCCATACAAAATAATTAAAAAATAATTTAAATGATCTATGACAACCTTTATCAAACATTTATTAACCATAGATATTTTTTAAAGAAACATTGTAAAGTTCTTCACCAATCATGCAATTGTAAATTGTTGTTGTGACTTTTGGCTTGTCCTGTCAGAGGTTGGCACAATTTACTCACGTAATTTTTTTTCGCACAGTTTTTTTTCACGACACAAGCCACCTAGGTTTTTTTTCTATTTTTGTTTTTGTTTTTGCGATCTGGGTATTGGTGTGCCTTTCATGTCATATGGTTATAAAAAGTCTTCACATCCCTATTCAAATGCCAGGTTTTTGTTGTTTAAAAATGTTGGACCAAGAATGATCATTTCAAAACATTTACCACCATTGAGGTGACCCTACCTGTATGACTCAATTGAAAGAAAAAAAAACATTTAAAGAGGGCACCCCTTCTTAGACTGGAACTGGGGACGTTGCTGTGTTCAGAACTAACCGATCATGTATAAAGTCACATTAAAATGTGATTCAGCACAGACCTGCCACATTTTAAGCGCCTTGGATGAACCAGAAATAGATTTCAGGTGTTCTAATAGACTTTCTTGTTGTTACATATACATGCTACACCTAAACGTTACACTCCAACCAAAACTGTTACAATAATAGCGGAAATAGTTTTGATCTAGCATATAGGTGTCTAATTTTATATCACAAAAACCTGCCATGCGAACAATCGAGTGTGTGTGTGTGTGTGTGTGAATAAAAAAAATTATCTATCTATCTATCTATCTATCTACCTATCTATCTATCTATCTATCTATCTATCTATCTATCTATCTATCTATCTATCTATCTATCTATCTATCTATCTATCTATCTATCTATCTATCTATCTATCTATCTATCTATCTATCTATCTATCTATCTATCTATCTATCTATCTATCTATCTATCTATCTATCTCTCTCTCTCTCTCTCTCTATATATATATATATATATATATATATATATATATACAGTATATGGAATTACTCAATATATATATATACTGTATATACTGTGTGTGCGTATATATATATATATATATATATATATATATATATATATATATATATACACACACTGTATATACTGTGTGTATGTGTATATATATCAACTTTTACAGTATTCAAATTTGGCTGTTCCAGACATGCTTGCCGTTTTTCAAATTATTTGTCACGGCTGAGAACTGCTGTCGTTTTCTGCATTTGTATGTGGTGGCGTAAGGTTCAATTGCTTATTTGGGAATTACTCAATAGGCAAATGTCCTCATTACGATATGTAGAGTTAGTGCATCTGCCAGTGTGTGTGTGTCTGCAAGTATTGTAACATTGACGTTCACTCACCTACTGACGTGACAGCACCTGACACTGCACGCATTCGCAGATGCATCCTATCTCTGAAGCAACAGACTTGGTCTACTTTTGAAAGAAGAAGTGAGTATCTTTGTCTTTTTTTTTTACTTTCACCATAGATTTATTATTATGCATCAAAACGAGAGCAACAACATGCCAAACAATGCAAATTAACAAATAATATAGTAATTGACATGATATTAATCTACTGGCTACGAAATGTAATATTCTGTCATGTTTTTATATTTAGTAAGTGTGCACTTCATTTCATTCCAGATATTTATAGACATTTCAACTGAGTGAGTGTACCAATTTTAAAGAAGTACTTCATTTAAATGTTTGTGTTCAATAGATCCTGATTGTGTCATTATTCAGTAACTGTGAATATGAGCGTGAACGGTTGTCTGTCACTATGTGATGGCGTGGCAACCAAAAGTCTTGTCTGAACAGGTTAAGCAGTCTAAAATATAGATTGATGGATGATGGATGGAATGAGTGGATAGTTCCTGCTATTAACTAGCTGTATTAGTTACAGTTGACAATTCGTGCATTGATGTAAAATCATCCCAATGATAGGCAATGCTGCTAAATGCTTTGGTTAGTATCCTAGATCTGATAAGCAAAACAACCACACACACACACACACACACACACACACACACACACACACACGCACACAATGGCCCAGCATACTTAATAGTGTTGAGCTCATCATAAAAATGTAGAGCATTTTTCAGGTTTTCAAGTTAACAGGAAACTTAACACATCTCAGCATAGAATTATTTGGGTCTTTGTTGTCATTACACATAAATAATTTTCAAAAGTTACCAAATTGCTACATAAAATTATGTTTTCATTTTGTCAAGTAACTTTTTAACTTTTAACTTTTGTGATTAAACAGATCCGAGTCAACTTGGTGCTGAGCTCTTCGCACGTAAAGGCACAAAAAAAATTGAGCTCCTTGTCTGTGTTGAAAAATAGGTTTGTCTGTAAATTAAACCGCCGTGAAAAATGTGTCGTAGTCCTCTGTCTGATTAAATGAGTTTCATAAATATAGCGCACAACATTTTTCTGATGAGGTAAGGTCTTTTCTGAATTACTCCCACTGGCATTGCCTCACCGAGAGTAAGAATTTGAATTTTTTTGTTTTTATTCATTTAATTATTAATATGATGGTTCCTAAAGTTTTGTTGGTTTGATATTCATCATGATCATGTGAAAGTTTACCTTGGTTCAGAGCGTCCGATAATTGTTTGCTCAAATAAAAAAGAAATCCAATTGTTCTTATTTTTACCAACGCCATGTTCGCAATTTTCATTTTTTACAAACATCAGTAACATAGAACTATGACTTACCAGCAGCAACCAATATTGAAGCAGTATTGTAACATTTGGGAAGTCAGAGCAGTAAGAGTCTTCGTTACAGTTTAGAACAGTGATTCTCAACCAGTGTGCCTTGGCACATTATTGTGCCATGAGAAAACATCAGGTGTGCCGTGGAAAATTATCCAAAAGCAGTTATTTGGATGAATAATGATTTATTTTATAATTTATAAAAAGTTGTTGTTAATTTATCTATGCCAACCACCTATAGTCAAAGGAAGAACAACCAAATGCTCTTCCACTCGATGGCAGAAGGTAGATAATAAAACTGTGCGGCCTTATTTTGTGAATCGTTTTGCTTAATGCGTTAACGGGTGCATAAGTGGAATAAAATGAACGTGATTAAAAAATAAAAATAAAAAATACCAAGGCTACCGTAGAGCCTACTTTGCTTGTCAGAAATACAAAAATGCTGCACTCTAAATGGGCTGAAGTCCAATTGTGACCAATTCTCAGATAGAATCTGTTATGGTCCTTTTTTTTCCCCACAAAATGTCCAAAAATAGACTAAGAACAGATGTACAATGAATCGGTCAATAATTTGTACCTATGGTTGCGATTAGGCATTCGTTAATGTTCATGTTTTCCAATTCCCCCCCACGCCAACCAAAATCTGATGTCAACTTCAGTGCTATAAATGGAGTTGAACTTTTCATGCGTTCTTCGCTCTCTTTTGTCCAAGTTGCAACATTTGTTGTTTTGAAAAAAGTTCAGGTCACAGCACATTCCTTCCTGTGGCCACTTTGTACTTGGCCATTGCGGGTGTTGGTAGAGATTTGTGTGCGTTGTTAGGAAACTGAGGTTTTCACTTTTGAGAACATATCAAAGAGCATCAAAATCACACTGCTTCGCTGTAAGTGCAGATGGATGTTATCTATCTTTTATTTTGAATATGGAAGATGGGCATATTGTATTGTATTTTATTTTGAATAAGGAAGATGGGCAGAGTAATATTTAACTACAAATGGAGTCAGTGGTATATGTACTGTATGTGGTAAAAAAATTTTTTGTTGATTTTACGTTATCTCTTCAAATGTGCATAAATACACCATGATTTTCACATATGCTCTTATCCTTTATGGATCGAAAACAGAAATGTCACGGCTAGCTTTGACAGTGTGACTCTGAGTAACACAGTATAATTCTCAATGTGTTTGGTATAACACAAATTGTTTGACTTTGTTTTGGGGTTTTTTTCCTCCAAAAAGCACCTGCTCAACTGAAAAATTAGAATTTAGAGAAAAGAGCCTGTGAGAGTGGACCACAACTTCCTGTTGTGGCTCTTGTCATGAGTTAGATGTAGTCTTGCTGTGTGGGTGTTTTTTTTTTTTTGTCAAACATGTCTTTGTAACAGTGTCATTCCCGGAAAAAAAAAGAATTTTTGAATGTGTTAATCTAATGTTGGTAGAACCAGAGGTGGGTCTCATTTTGGGTCACACACTAAATTAAGATACACATTGCTTTAAAAAAGAAAGGGAATATGAACTCAATTCCCAAATTTCAATGCATAAAATGTATTTCAAATGGCATTTGTAATTGATTATACCATCCATCCATTTTCAACGGCGCTTATCCTGAACAGCGTTGCACAAGGGTGCTGGAGCCTGTCCCAGGTGACTTTGGGCGGAAGGCAGAATACACTCTGAACTCATCGTCAGTCAGTCACAGGACACATTGGAAACAAACAACCATTCACACCCACAGCCACACCGTCACTGAGTGGGAAGCGATCAGAGGCTGCACACTCACAAGTTAGGAGAGTGTACCACTACGTCATCAGCGACCTTGATTGCATCATTTCTGAATAAAATAGCATAAGAATAGCAATAAGATACAAATAATATCACAGGCTGGGCCAACCTTTGTGATTTTTCTGAAGAAAATTTCCTGTATAATATGGCTTACTTGCTCCTTGTGAGAAGACGGGTGGCCTGGACAGTGTGCAATGAGGGACTGTGGGGGACTTGATTCAGGATTACCTTTTGTCCCGACACTACTGAAATATTCTCCCACTCATTACTGAAATGGACTCACACAAACTACAGATATTTTCACCCTCAAACGCTCCTTATATTCTCTTAAACATCCGGGGTTGATAATAGTTTTTGATTTTTCATTATAGTTAGATTTTATTTAGTTTTGAGTTTTTTTTAATTCAGTTACTTTTTAGAGCGGGTTAGCTTTTATTTAGTCTTATCTTTGGAAATGTTTCATTGTAGCTCATGTTTTGAGTATGAATTTCAGTTTTTTGTATTGGTAGTATTTATGATGTGCAAGATTTTTTTTAAAAAGTCACTAAAGTAATGTTTCATAAAGTAAAGCAAACAAAAATTCTCTCAAGAATGTTTGAGCTTCTTCTATAAGGATATATACAGTAATACCTAAATAAATAAACCCTGAAAGGTCATGTATGAATAAAATGACAAAGACTGAAACAAAGGCCATTTTCGTTGAACTCATACTTGGTAGTTACTCCTTTTGGTCGTTTTATAAAAGTTAAGTGCGGTAGTTTGAAATATCATAAATAAATGTTGCAGCTGTGATCTAAGAAAAAATAACATTCAAATTAACTGGGCAACTCTGATGCCAGAACACCAATATGCCAAAAAGTATTACAAGTCGCTCACTCATGTCCTTGAGAGTCGCTCAATGGGTGTGGCGCTATTTAAAGGTAAAATGGTTTGTCATAAAATTCTTTTACTGTGTAGAAGAATATTCAAGGGCAAAAACAGACTCCCACTACAATTGATGATCTGCATGTTCCTACAATATTTAAGTGGTAACCCATTAAATGTTCTTCTTTCCGTCTGTTAGCCCTTCACGTATCTCCTGATTCCAGGCCTCCAAAGATTAACTCATCTGTCTGAAGTTTCATCATGTCCACCGACCCTGCAATAGAATTGCCTTTCTTCTACGGCAGCATCAGTCGCTCAGAAGCTGAGCAGCATTTAAAACTGGCCGGTATGGCCGACGGCCTCTTCTTGCTACGACAGTGTCTCCGCAGTCTGGGTGGATACGTCCTCTCTGTTGTGTGCAACTTGGAGTTTTACCATTACCCCATCGAGAAACAGATGAATGACACTTATTGTATCATGGGAGGCATATCTCACTGTGGGCCTGCTGAGCTTTGTGAGTTTTACAGCAAGGACCCCGGTGGGCTGATGTGTGCTCTGAAGAAACCTTGCTTACGTTCCTCGGACACACCGATCCGGCCCAGTGTGTTTGACAGCCTGAAAGAAAACATGCTGAGAGAGTATGTGAAAGAGACCTGGAACCTTGAGGTTAGTTTCTACCGACAGACTCATATGATCTAACGATTGCAGATGCGTCATTCGTGTAACCAGAATTATTATGTGTACTACAATAAACCTGGCACATTTGTAGGTCGGCATTCATGAATTTGACTATTTGTGGGGTATTCTGTTTGGATCAAAATCATTTCTAATATGAATTTATTACTTTAGTGTCAGATTTTGGCCTTTAGAGAACAATGACGAACTGAGGTTAAGAGCTTCATTTAGTCAGGCTGATAGAAATCAGGGTTTTGCTGCCACCTTGTGGCACATATCTGCTCTTCCAATTTTTGGGGGGTTGGCCTTCGATTACCGGTACTTGGCAGATTTTTATTTCAATTCTCAGCAGTTTTATGGAGATAGGGAACACCCTATCCACAACTGAATTCACTTTTTGGTTGTGGTGTCTAATGGTTTCATACTACACTGGTTCATATATTAGGTTTTTCTATTAATTTCTAGTCGGCTCAAAAAAGGAAAATTGGTGGTCTTGCTTTTTGAGGATTTTACTTTGATCTACATCAGTGTGAATTACTACAAAAATAATAAATGTGTTTTAAATGTTTTGAATAAATATCGATCTAACCAGGACAATCAAATGAGCTCTATTAATTTGGCATAAGACATAATGCTTTAGATCTCATTAGATTGTCGATTTAATAAAAGACATTTTGATGGTTTTCTCGATGATAGAGTATACTTATCTTCCACTCAGGGTGAAGCCATGGAGCAGGCCATCATTAGTCAAGCTCCACAACTGGAAAAGCTAATCGCCACTATGGCCCACGAAAAGATGTCGTGGTATCACGGCAAAATCTCCCGACAGGAATGTGAGAGACTGCTCTACAGTGGAACACAACCAGATGGCAAATTTTTGTAAGTTGCTCAGAGTGATGCATTTTTTATGAAGCGTAAAAGATCTTTCCAGCTTGTCGAAAGCAACTTTCCTTTCCCAATTGTTTTTCAGGATTCGTGACCGAGAGGAGTCTGGTTCTTTTGCACTCTCCGTTATGTATGGAAGATCCATTTATCACTATCAGATCCTCCAAGATAAGTCAGGGAAATATTACATGCCAGACGGATTGAAGTTTGACACTATTTGGCAGGTGCATATGTACCTTTAAACATTTGTATTTTGTCATACATATTAACCCTTTCAGAGACCGCGGTTACAATAGTGGACAGCTTGTCATGTTAACAGGCTACAGACGATCATTATTGGTGCATGAAAGGCTTATTTTTTAGTCATACTGTAATGTAAGTTAATCACGCACATGAACCGTCACCTTCCCATGTTGGAGGGGTTTGTGTGTCCCAATGATGCTTGGAACAAAGTTGTCTGGGGCTTTATGCTCCTGGTGGGGTCACCCATGGCAACCAGGTCCTAGGTGAGGGACCACACAAAACACAATTCACACCTGAGGGGTCAGGTGCTTTGTGAGCTGGGCTGGGGGGAGGGGGGGGGGGGGGTCCTGACCTCGACTCAGGACGTTGTGAATTAGTGGGCGCAATACTTTGAAGACCTCTTCAATTCCACCAACACACCTTCCTTAGAAGAAGCAGAGTCTGGTGACTCTGAGGTGGTCTCTCCTGTCGAAGTGCTTCGGTGGCAAGCTGTATGTTGGGGGTGGATGAAATCTGCCCGGAGTTCCTCAAGGTTGTGGTTGTTGTGGGGCTGTACTGGTTGACACAGCTCCGCAACATTGCTCGGACATCGTGGACAACGTCTCTTGATTGGCAGGCCGGGGTATTGGTTCCTCTTTTTTGATTAGGATGCCTCCTGGACACTTCCCTGGTGAGGCACTGCCAGGAGGCCCGGGGGACGATCCAGGGCAGCTGGCCTAGGAACGCCTAGAAGAGTTGGAAGATAGGGCTGGGTAGAGGGAAGACTGGGCTTCCCTGCTAAAGTTGCTGCCTCCGCAACCTTACCCCGGATAATCGGTCGCGAATGGATGGATGAATGGATGTTCTCATTCTATTTATTTTACCAGCTGGTAGAGTTCCTGAAGATGAAACCTGACGGTTTGGTGACAATTCTGGGCGACCCATGTATCAACAAGACTGCTGCAAGTAAAGTAGATCTTTATCTGTCTTTATATGTAATTTCATCTGAAGCAAGTATTTCTTTTTTTTTATATGAAATGTACATTAACTGGTATAAAGTGTCTAAATGATACCATTGATAGCTGAAAATGAAAATACTGAAAATGTACTTAAAGATACTTTATTAATTCAGCAAATCAATGATTTGTGTTGTAATATTTGCTTTCAGCCAAAAGAGCTCTACTTAGTAAAGCTCTCATTTTGGATGCGTTGTTTAATCCTCTGTCGACTGATGGCTTTGTCCCCCCTCCCCCCTTGTTTTTTTTTTTGGTTTGTTTTATACATATAAAATATCTTTCCAATCAAAAATCAGAGACACCGAGCCTTCCAGCAACAGTGAGTATGAGTGCATGATAAAGCGTTTCAGTCCTTTTATTTCAGCGATTGTAATGAAATTATTTACTCTCCTGCTTGCAGAGGCGAACAGGCCTAAATAGCTACACACCAACACCTCGAGGTCAGTTGCCTACATTGCACTCTTGTGAACAATCTCTCCATTAATAAAATAATCTAGAGATTTGATTTTCTATCTCAGTAGCTTAGCTGTTAAGAACTGCAAAGGATATGTAAATCTATGTGTGTTTCTTGCTTGATAGCTATGGCTGTGAAAACAGTCACACCTGAGCCTGTAGATAATGCTCTTCCAATGGACTGCATTGGCTTTAACCCATATCACAACCCCAATGACATTAAGAAGTTTAACATCCAGAGGAAGCAGCTTTTCATTGATGAAGTGGAGCTGGGCTCTGGCAACTTTGGCTGCGTCAAGAAGGGTGTCCTTGCTACTGACAAGTGAGAAAATGTTTGATCACTGTTAACAAAGTTTCAGATGAACAACTTTGATGAAGAGCTGTTCATGACAAATCATTTCTTTTGGTTTTCCATCAGGGGCCAGTTAGATGTAGCCATCAAAGTGCTGAAGACTGACAATGAGAAGCTAATGAAGGAGGAGATGATGAGGGAGGCAGAGATCATGCACCATCTGAGTAATCCTTTCATTGTTCGGATGCTGGGGTTGTGCAACGCTGAGAACCTGATGCTCGTCATGGAGATGGCTGCTTCTGGGCCTCTCAACAAGTTTCTCTCCTCCAATAAGTATGTTTGAGTTCATATAGAGCATTTCATTATGTTTGTATACAATAGGCATCACAGCGTACTTCCGGGTGGCCAAAGACTGAGTGTCTCCTGCTGAAATGAATTGAAATGGTGAAAACCTTGCATGTGGGGTTTTGCCGCAAGACATACCTCAAAAGGTTTTGATTTTTCACGATTTCCTTAGTTTTACAGACCGCCGAATGAGTAAGTAGCCACGAATCACAGGGCCTGCAGAGACCAAAGAAAATCCTTTAGAATCACAAATATGCACAATTAGGACATTTTAAGTAACCCGACATGCATGTTTTGTTTTGTTTTTTGATGGCAGCAAATAAGCAAAGTAAACTTCACCCTCTAATATTGCAATCACCACAGGGATACAGTATCGGTGGAGGACATTGTCAACCTGATGCACCAGGTATCGATGGGAATGAAATATCTAGAAGAGAAAAACTTTGTGCACAGGGACTTAGCAGCTCGAAATGTCCTGCTGGTCAACCGACAGTTTGCCAAAATCAGTGACTTTGGGCTGTCCAAGGCCCTGGGAGCAGACAGCGAGTACTACAAGGTACAGAGGTCCAATTGTTATGAGGAATTCTAACACCACACGGGTTATCGCCATATGGTGTTATCTTTGTAGGGTAAATACTAAACGTATTTCCTTTTGCCTTTATTTACTGACCCTCATCTGAAAGGAATGTGCGAATCACATACGGTCACCAAATCATTGAATGAGAGGAAGAACATTCAATGTTCAAGAGTATTTGGAATTTGCTTTGGCAAATAAAGAATTTGGAGATGTATTTGAAAGGTATTATATTGATTGTAATCACACACATTTAAACATGCAAGGAGTGATGTCAGAGTGAACACAGGGTTGGTGGGGTGGGGGTGGGTGGAGGGGTCATTGCATGGCATCTCCCCACTAGCTTGTTGACATGTTGTCCACAGCAAAACTCAAACCATGACCCTCTGATTCCAAAGCCTAGGTTTTAACCAATGAGCTACTTCCAATCCAATCAACAGTAATAAACAGTAATTTGGGCATATGAAACTCTGAACAGGCCCGTTCTTCAGGACCATGGCCGCTGAAGTGGTATGCTCCTGAATGTATTAACTACCGCAAATTCTCCAGTAAAAGTGACGTGTGGAGCTATGGCATCACCATGTGGGAAGCCTTCTCATATGGCGGAAAACCGTACAAGGTACTGTACAGTACATGCAACAATGGCTCACAACAGAAATTCTGAATCAAATGCTTGCGTCGTGTTCTGTTCAAATCTGTCCAGAAAATGAAACAAGTGGAGGTGAGCAGTTTCATTGAAAGTGGGAAACGCTTGTCGTGTCCGGCCAATTGTCCAGATCGAATGTATGCAGTGATGCAAGAATGCTGGAGATATAAGTAAGACAATTTCATCAAAATTATGTTTTGTTTTATGTAATTTTAAATCATCACTTTACACAGTATGTTTTGGGTGATTTTGTCCTTTCTCATTAGACATGAGGATCGTCCTGACTTCAAAATTGTGGAAGAGACCATGAGATCTTACCATTATTTATTATCAAAAAAGGTTAAGCCATCGGGTGCTGCCACTGCTGCAGAGCTTAACGAGTAGACATAAAAACAAAGCACATTCTGTGCCATGGCTACACAATGTGTCCATTCATCTGATCATTAAACAAGCAAAACAAAGAGCTATTTATGAGCCGTCCACACTGACCAGCCTTAACTCTGGCAGTGATACAGCTACAAAGGCCTTGGTGGTGATAATTAAACATTTGGAACATGAGTGTGTCAGCTGCATACACATACTGTGGAGGATCTTTTTGTCAGTTTGAATGTCTGCATCTTTACATTAATGAGAAAACCGTTTCTACTTGTATTCCCCATCATAATATTGTACTGTTAAAAGATCCTTGGAGTTGCTTTTTGGTGGGGCCGTCTTGAAATTGAATGAATAAAAAGTAAATAATTTCCATAAAATAAAGGTCAGTTAGTATACAGAGTGATAATGCATGTGGCATACCTTTGAAGCACATTATTAGAAATAGGAAAAAGGCAGGAACAAAAACTCATTTGCAGACAACTAAATGCTTGCCTAAAACATTTGTTTGTCAAGAAAGGGGGAAACATGGTTTGACTTCTGCAAATAAACTAACACCTCTTATTTTCCAGCTTGACTATTTTTATTGGTGTAACTTTGGTGTACAGCAGGGGTGCTCAAACTTTTTGGATCGAAGATCTACTTTTCGATCAGCTAACCTCCCGGGATCTACCCTTAACGGCACGCGCCCTCATGAGAAACAGCCTGAAATGCAGACTGCTGAGAGCTAACAACTTTCGGTGACATAATCAGGCGCCACCGTAAATTTTATTTTTCAATATTTTTTGGTGAAAATGAGAGTGATAAGATGATTAGGGTGCAGTGTACATTAACACAAATAAATATATATATATATATATATATATATATATATATATATATATATATATATATAATTAACATGTACAAAGACACACAAATGTTTGTTTGTTTTTTTTCTCCTCGACACTCCTCGGATCTACTTGGGACCTGTCTTAGATCTACCGGTAGATCAGGGTACCCCTGGTGTACAGTAATCCCTTGATTATCCTTCCAAAAAAAAACACATGATAAGTGAACTCAGTGAAGTAATCAGCTTTATTTTTTACAATTATTATGGATACTGTACAATACACAATACTGTATTGAATGAAACCAAAGACTAAACCTTTTTTTCAGGCCCATGAATTAAAACAAAAACAAACATATCTGAGTTTTCTTACAAACAACATACAGTTTTTATAGTGTGAATAACGTTTGGTCGACATTGTGGGTTTTGTCATGGAGAAAATTTGGCAAGCTTTACAGCAATGAGACGCGGAGACTGTTGACATGAGACTACAGGCCCTTAGCCAATCAAGATGCAGAAAACTGTTTTTTAAAACTGCTTGAAAGATGAACCGTTTTATAGCCAGCAATACTGTGTTGAGAAGTTTATTTTATGGATTTTTATACATATTCACAAATTCACTTTGACAAACAAACATTGGTAGGCCTATGTAAACGCTCAATGAGACACCAGCGCAATATACTTAGTTCAAAGAGAACGCTGACTGTCCTTTACATTTTGTGCCTTTGTGTGCGTTCGTATGTGTGTACGTGTGTGCGTGTGCGTGTGCGTGTGTGTGTACGTGTGCGTGCGCGCATGTGCGCGTGTTTGTGTGTGTAAAAATAAATAACATAAAGAAAAAGTACTGAAAGGAAACGCAAAAGAATATGTTGCCTGCAACACCGACACAGTGGGGTTCAAACCGCGCAAACCCTTGGCGTAAAATTGCTTGTTTTTTGTTTCAAGCCGTTAGGCAAGGCAGGGGTCTTAATGCTATTACTTTGAATGTCAATACCGGAAGTCAACAGAACTCCAACTGTAACTTCTTGACTTTACTTTTTGTTTGAAAGGGAGGAGTCTAACGCTGACCGCTTACATTTACCAAAATGTCATGTTGGTGAGATTTACAGTAAATCTACAGCATGAATGGAATTATGTATACACCTTTTAGTATTTGTACGTTATCGTTATAACGGTGGCAACAGATCGCTCGCAATTGTGGACAAAACATCAAAGGAAATTGACGGAACAGGAAGGCGGAACAAGTAAGTTCGGAAAAGTAGCTTTCCACTGCGATTTCGTCATCGTCTGATCTGCTCTTAGAAAAACCGACTGTTTCCTTTCAAATATATGCACAATACACTATGTACTCGGTTGGAAAGTAACGTATTTTGTCCAATATATCAATTTTGGAGGCCTTTTCGAAGCAACAAGTCCAAACCGCGTAAGCTAGCCTCGTTATAAAGTTGATACAGTCGTCATACGCCTCGCTGTTTAATCTCCTGCTTTCACGTTGGAAACGATCATGGAAATTTTGGCTCGGTATTAAAATAAATTTCATTCCCCAATTGTGAAGATTCGATATACATGTTTCAGGTCCCGCTAAATCGTCGAGAGGCGGTTTAGCGTAGTTTTATTGTCATTCCGAGCATTCTTTAGTTTCACAACCGGATTAGTTACTTGAAATGGGAAATGAGTCATTGTGTTGAACGTCGTAAGCGCAAGCTTTCCCTTTTACTATTCAACTTTTGACTTTTAGATAACCGTGTTAACGTTCATACAAATGGTTCCCCCCCGCCATTTTTTTTTTTGCTGAGATGTTCCTTCTGATATTTATATTCCGAGATTAAAACAGTTTGCATCCATTAAGCGCATGCAAGATTAGGCATGTCAGTGTCAAAAGTGGGACACAGATGCTGATGTTGTGTAATCTATTCCACACTTGTGTTTGCCAACCTTTGTTGAGACAACGCGCCCATTTTACACGAGAACAATCTCACTGCACACCACCAAACATAAAATGTCACGAACAAAGTATGAATACCAAAATAATGATCATCATGTTTCAATTTACTCAAACATTTATTTACTATGGTTGAAATGTGGGTCCGTTTTAATTGAACACCAAGATGATATACTATCAGGAAGCAATGATTTTATTCCATTGGATGAATGGCAACAGGTGGATACAAGGGTTTACTCTAACTTCCAACATATAATGGGTGAGCATTCAAATGTTCTGCCTCTCACTATATGTCACTGGCACAGATGCGTTAACAAAGACATACATACTTGTGGCGCTTCTGTGGATCTACACTATTGCAGTATATGCATAATAGGACTACATTAAATACACGGACAAACAAATGTTGGTGTATTTCATCATACTGGTGTGTCCTGCTTAAAAGCAATGTATTTTGGATTTGTTGTACTTATTTTATGGATTTTTTTCCCTTTAATATCATAGTATGGGAAATGATCAAAAACATGTTGCAAATTCTCAAACGTTTTACACCGTAAATACATTGTGCTCCAAGTACCACCATTATGACCCAATTTAGTTGGCTGATTTAAATTTCCTTTTTTTTTTTTAACAGTGCATTGTTCTGCATCCTGTTTGGATGTTTTTTAATGCTCAGAAAAAAAGGTTTAATCTTAATAAACCTACAAATAAATAAAAACCTAACAAGAATAATGCACCTGAGTTAAATAAAAATCTAAGCTAAATCTAATCTAAAAATCTCAATACATGGTCAAGAACAAATATTTGTTCAAGATTATGTCCACGTGCTTTGTGCTTAAATTAATTGCAGTTGAATTGACGGACAAATAACTTTAAATGTACTTGCTAACTTTTTTATAAATATAATTTTAGTCTTTCAAGGAAACTTGCTACAGTGAACCTCCTCTACAACGAAATCATGTTTGTAGCAAGAAAGTTTTCACAACGGGGTTTTTCACTATAGCAAATTTTATCTCAGATGTAAACACACAAACGTATGTGTACTCTTTATTTTTATTCCAATAGTGCATAAGTATGAGCACACACTTATTTGACACTTCATATAGTCAGTGTAGAAAGAAAAGAAGGGGAAGAAATTGCGAAATTTACAATCACCATTCACTTTCACTTTCATCAATGTCTTGGATAATGTCTTTTATTTTGCTTCCTCCGTCTTTCATTTTGATCACTTTTACCCTCTCTTCCAGCGTCAGAGCGCTTCTTGTCTTAGCTGCTTAACATCCAAAGGTCCGTTTTGTAGCCATTTTCGCAATGCAACATTCATGCTGCGTCTGAATCAAACCATAACAAATACTCCCTGGACCCAGTGGCTTTTCTTTCCACCATCTCACTGTCGCTAACTCGACCTCCCCTCGATCGCCACCCAAGACAGCGTTGCTTAGCTGATGTCATGAACTTTTAAAGCCAGCCACGTGACGCCTAGTAGTCCTCAATGGCCATAGTTAGCGCGATGGAACTTGCCTTCTCTCAAATGAACGCTCCAGTTAGCGTAAGGTTTTTAGCATGATAACAAGTAAAGCATTCCAGAAAACGTTATTTGATTTGACTGTCCGTCGAGCCACAAGCAATTTACTCTGAGCAGCTAGTCAGATGCATTCCACTCTATCTTCCACGCATCTAGCTGCAGGATCTACACACAGATACTGAGGTCCCTCTTGGCCAATCGGAGGCCAGGACGATTCTCGATAAGCCAATGGCAGAGCAGCTATGAGTATGTTGCGTTCAGAAAACTCGGCGCTGTGAAAGAAATAAAAATCATTCACTATTCCAGTAAAACTCATGCTATTAGAGTCACTTACATGTCGCCGTTTCGTATCCAATGAGGGTAAATAGCGGCCCGGACAGAGTTATTCCGTGGTATCGAGCGGGACTTGCTTGTGTTTGTGCCAATGCGTGCTTCTGTATGGCTTCTGAGTAGTGGAAATTCCTATGTTATGAATTGATCGTTAAAGTAACATCGTAGTTGAAATTTTAATTAAGAATTAAAGATATCATTTATTTGTCCCACACTGGGAAAATTTACAAATGCCTAGGTTTTTAGTCTCGGGTAAAGGAATTTCCTTTTGAAAGAACTCTGTAGATGGGAATATTTACTGTAAACCAGTGTAGTGGTTGCTGTTGCCGTTTCCGAACGAAGCAGTAGAGGTTGCTGTCGGGTTAGACTTCGTTATAGTGAATCGCTTTGTGAGGCTAGAGCAGAGAAAATGATTTTGTATAATGCAACAGGGTTTTTTTGTCGTATGGGGGGCAGGAGAATGGGAATGGCGTTAATGCATGAAGATTTTTTCACATTAGTGGGTATTTTCGCCCATGTAGGTTTCGTTCTAGAGGAGTTTCACTGTATCTGCTATTTTCTTTCGATTGGTTCATTTTATGTGTTAATGGATGTTGTTTATTTCGTTTTATTTTGTATTGACTTTAGTGATTACTGTATTGTGTGTAGCACACTTTGAGAACCGTTGATGTACAAAAGCTTGGCTAACCAACCACCCTTTCTTTAACTTTCCTCTCTTTACAGAACGTAAACAGATGCCCCACAAACAGTCTTAGAATAACTGCACAGTTTGTGTACTCCATCTTTTGACTGCTTCCAACAACACAGTAACTAATTCACCCTACGTGTTGAAAGCTAATCTCTCCGGGATCTCAGCAAGCAACCATGTCCATGGCCCTGAAACAAGTTTTTAACAAAGATAGGACATTCCGGCCCAAGCGCAAGTTTGAGCCCGGGACACAGCGCTTTGAGCTTCACAAGAAGGCACAAGCCTCTCTGAACGCTGGCTTGGACCTGAAGCAGGCCGTGCAGCTCCCACACGGGGAGGACCTCAACGACTGGGTGGCCGTCCACGTCGTCGACTTCTTCAACCGCATCAACCTCATCTACGGCACCATCAGTGATTCCTGCACCGACCAGACCTGCCCCGTGATGTCGGGCGGGCCCAAGTACGAATATCGCTGGCAGGACGAGCACAAATACAAAAGACCCACCGCGCTTTCAGCCCCCAAATACATGAGTCTGCTCATGGACTGGATCGAGGTACAAATCAACAATGAAAACATCTTCCCTACTAATGTCGGTAAGTGGTGAAACATATTGCAGATAGTCTTAAAGTCCAGAATCAGATCTTGTGCCTATAACAAGCTGAACAATTTGGAGTTCATTTTTTTGTTTGTTTTTGAGAAAAATATGCCCCAAAGACATCTATAATCTTGTGCTGGAAGAATGAAAGATATATTGGTAGTGATGTGAATTCAAAGTACGGCCCGTCACCTTGTGCATCACCATTTAACCTGAGTTTTCCAATGAAAAGTTGTTCTCTTATTTCTACACTTGTGAGCCTGTTCAAAACATGTTAAAATGTTACAGAAAAATAATATGGCCCGTCGATTTAAAGGTTCTGTTGTGGTGACAGATCCAAAATATTGTTTTGAAATCCAAACAAATCCCATCGCAGCTTCGGGATTGTGCTTGACCTTTGAGGTGCCACCTTGATTTCTATATGAGCTCCGTGTATGTTGTTCATGTGATAACAAATGCCTCATTTTAGCCACAAAACCTTGTAAAATTCAAATGTTTATCCTAATTATTCAGTAAATGCTTATTGCGAAACGTGCAAAATATGTCATCAGAAATTGATGGGAGAAGATAAGATGAGTGAGAGATGCAGTTCTGCACTGTACATCAGTCACATGTTTGATAAAATCTACAAGGCTACATTCATTGCATTGCCGCCACTGTCCTGTTGCCATGGCGTTCGCATTCTGTATTTGTGAAAAGTGAGTATTGTTGCGGCTTTGTAAGCACAGGATTTATAAAGTAGGTCACGCAATGTACAGCAGGCAGTTATGAGGAGGAAAAGGGCTCTGACACTCATGCCCCCTGGAAAAGATTCCAGAGATATTATTGGATGGGTGAGAGACAAGAAGTGTCCTAAATGAATCACACAGCCTTTCTGGCCCAATTGTGCTGCTTTTGCACATTCATTCATTCATTCATTCATTCATTCATTCATTCATCTTCCGTACTGCTTGATCCTCACTAGGGTCGCGGGGGGTGCTGGAGCCCATCCCAGCCGTCTCCGGGCAGTAGGCGGGGGACACCCTGAATCGGTTGCCAGCCAATCGCAGGGCACACATAGACGAACAACCATCCACGCTCACACTCACACCTAGGGACAATTTAGAGTGTTCAATCAGCCTGCCATGCATATTTTTGGAATGTGGGAGGAAACCGGAGCACCCGGAGAAAACCCACGCAGGCCCGGGGAGAACATGCAAACTCCACACAGGGAGGCCGGAGCTGGAATCGAACCCGGTACCTCTGCACTGTGAAGCCGACGGCTTTTGCACATAGCAACGACAAACAATGTGCTCACGCAAAATCTAGATCACTGTATTCATTCATTCATTCATTCATCTATCTTCCAAACCGCTTGATCCTCACTAGGGTCGCGGGGGGGTGCTGGAGCCTATCCCAGCTGTCTCCGGGCAGTAGGCGGGGGACACCCTGAATCGGTTGCCAGCCAATCACAGGGCACACAGAGACGAACAACCATCCACGCTCACGCTCCCACTCACACCCAGGGACAATTTAGAGTGCTCAATCAGCCTGCCACGCATGTTTTTGGAATGTGGGAGGAAACCGGAGCACCCGGAGAAAACCGATGCAGGCCCGGGGAGAACATGCAAACTCCACACAGGGAGGCCGGAGCTGGAATCGAACCCTTTACCTCTGCACTGTGAAGCCGACGTGCTAACCACTGGACTACCGGGCCGCAGATCCCTGTATTCTTTTGTCAAATATTCACAACCACATGCTGTTAATTCCTATCTCCGTGTGTCTGACCCCAAGGTACTCCATTCCCTAAGACCTTCATGCAGGTGGCTAAGAAGATTTTATCCCGCCTGTTCCGAGTGTTTGTCCATGTCTATATTCACCACTTTGACCGTGTGAGCCAGATGGGAGCCGAGGCTCATGTCAATACCTGCTACAAGCATTTCTATTACTTTGTCACAGAGTTCAACCTCACGGACCACAAAGAGCTGGAACCTCTGGTGAGTTGAAACGGCAGCAGCAATTCACATGACAACAAAAAGAAATGAACATTTGCTTATGCTGGAGAAAATTACTGTTACGACAGTGGAGTGCGGTGACTGCATGCCTGTTCAAATGATACAATGGCGAGGTGGGTTTTTTCGGCTTTCAAATGTCACAATCGCGTAGTGATGGCAGCATAAAAAGAAAACACAGAATCATCTTGAGGTTAGAATTAGGTTGTTTATTAAAGTGAATCAAAATCTATGCGTATAAGATATGTAATTTTGAAGAGATAGGGATTTATTTCCACTTGCCTTCAGATATGTTTATATAATTTTTCAAAGTAAGGATTTTTACGTAAATTAGCATCTACAGTATCTGATGATATAAACAGGTGATGCAAAAAGATGAAAAAACACGACCGTTAAGTGAAGTTCTATAGAGGGTTGTTGTATTACAGTGTTGCCTTAAGATATGAGTGACCTGACCGATGAGTTTTTCAAGATCCAAGCCATCATTTGCCGTCCCGCCACCCTGTCCTCCTTAATTTATTTTTTTATTGGTTTGACTTGTGAGATCAAATCTGAGATATGAGATACTGTAGGGTGGCAGTAAATTCAACTCACTTTACAATAAGCAGATATAGCAAATAGTCAACAATTTGTGGAAACTGCCAGGTCGAGAAAGTGAAAACTCAACTCAACTCAACTGTATTTATAGAGCACTTTCAAACAGCCATCGCTGCATACAAAGTGCTGTACATGGAACAACTAACATACAACAGTAAACCAACAAATCGGTAACAAGGACGGTATAAAGCAAAACCAAGGACAAATCTGAGTCATGCCAAAGAATACAAGTGAGTTTTGAGGCGGGTTTTAAAGACGGGCACGAGGAGGCTTGCCGAATGTTCAGTGGCAGGTCATTCCAGAGAGAGGGACCAGCAACAGAAAACGCTCGATCCCCTCTGAGCCTCGGTAAAGTCCTTGGTACTTCTAATAATGTCTGGTCCACAGACCTGAGGCGCCGGGCAGGTGTGTAGGGGCGGATGAGCTCGGAGAGGTAAGGTGGCGCGAGATTATTCAGAGATTTGAAAACAAATAATAGGATCTTGAAAATAACTCTAAAATGTATAGGGAGCCAGTGAAGGGATGCCAGAGTAGGAGTTATGTGCTCCCTCTTACGAGTACCAGTCAAGAGGCGAGCGGCAGCATTTTAGACCAGCTGGAGGCGCTTAATGTAGGATTGGCTCACTCCAAAGTAAAGGGCATTGCAGTAATGGAGCTGGGATGTGACGAAAGCATGAATTACTGTCTCAAAGTGTTCATGAGAGAGGAGAGATTTTACTTTGGCCTGCTATCAAAGTTGAAAGAAGCTGGATTTAACAATGGCACCGAACAGCTTGCCAAAGCAATGTGGGTGCTCAAACCATGCTCTTCTGACCTGCACGTCATCAAGCACCAAATATGCACGACGTGTGTACGAGGCAGACAGGCTTGGGATAGACTACTCACAATCGTCTTTGCATCTGCAAAGTTGTGAAGAGTCCCATCCATTTTCTGATCCGCTTAACCTCACAAGGGTCGCGGGGCGTGCCCAGCTATCTTTGGGCAGTAGGAGGGGTACACCCCAAACTGGTTGCCAGTCAATCGTAGATTGTGAAGAGTAATACAGTGATCCCTCAATTATCACAGGTAATAGGGACCATGACCAGGCCGCGATAAGTAAAAAACTGCGAAGGGTCACTTCGTCATTTTACACTCTGACAGCGTAGCTGCCATTAGCCTCCAGCTAGCTGCTGGCCAGCTATCCCTGCGCAGCCGATGCGTTTATGATAAAGACAATTAATTGGTATTGTTGAGGAGGAGGCGAAACGAGACATGCTGCTGCTTTCAGGCAAGCCCAATCACCCACCTCTCCTCGCCCCCGCCCCCTATCCGCCATGCATGTAACAAGCACAACAGAAGAGACGGTATGCCTGAGAGTCAACGGCGTGACGAGGCACAAGGGAAGGTGCTGGGCGGGGTTGCAAAGATGCGCAGCCAATCGGCTCACGGGATAAATCCACTCGTGCTGCCATTGGTTGACGTTGTGCCCGGACCCGAACATGCGCCTTGAATGAGTGCCCGTTGCATATACAGTACAGGCATGTACAAAACCTCTGAGCCATTTGACATTTATTTTTCTGAATACAGTACTTTCGGAAAAAAACGTGATATACCATAGCAGCGATAAATGAAGCGCGATATAGCGAGGGATCACTCTAGTCTTAATTTTGTATTTGACTTTAATCTCAGTTGAAACATTCATAATTGGAGATTTGTCATGATGGGAAAAATTCAGCCACACAGACGTTTCATTTGTGACATAGTTCATTGAGATGACATTGTCTTTGATACACGCCTCAATCAAATGATTTGATCGAGAAACGATGGTCTTATTTACCGCCTCGCTCCTCTGTTCATCTGCTCAATGAAATATCTGTAAGGAGACGCTGGCAATGTAAACAGGAGCGAGGACAGGAGGTTGTGAATATTAAAATTAGATGAGGTCCGACAAGGCCATGTTTCTTGTCTGTAAACATGTCATGTTTTGTGCGCATGCATGTCACGTCAAGGAAGCATTGCATTCACATTCGAAGTCATTTGTTTTTGCAACGTGAAAGAGTATATAAAAAGTTTGTCTCTGACCCAAAAAAAAAACCATCTGAATTGGATGTCATGCCCTGCCGTGTGAACCTTACTAGCCTGACTGAGGAAATGAAATGTAGCTTTGGCTTGTGTATGACTTTGAGTTCTATGCCACATGTTACCTATTTTATGCTGTGCTTTTGTGTGCTCTCCACAGAAAGAGATGACCTCTCGGATGTGCCACTGATGGGACGGGGGACAAGCTGATCTTATTAAGCACATGCCGGACAAAGACGTCTGTCCATCGGAGAAAAAAAACACGCAGTTGAGAATTTAAATGAAATACATTCATAAAGAGTCTATTTTTATATTTTAAGTACTGTTATCTATTTTAGGCTACAGATTGTAGTTTTGAAACAAGAAGCTCAAGTTGTAAGTGGAACACAGAAAATATTATCAGAGCAAGTACTAAGAGAACTATGTTGATATTTTTATTTCAGATCATTCCGGCATGCTTTCGCTTTTTTATTTTTTTTGGTCCAAAATGAAAATGTTTGGGGTTTGTTACTGTACAGCTGTATGATCACTATTTTGCATTAAAGGTTCTTACTTGATTATAATCTGAGTCAAGCTATTTGTTTTATCTTCTTTGTGTTACTTTAACTCCTTGTGTGGATTTTACTGACGCCCATCAGCAAATGGAGGAAAATAGTATTCGACTATTCTACCCTACAATGATGGCCGTATCATGGTTAAACAAATGTTTCCCAAACTATTAGAATGGTTTGACTTAGTTTTTCACCAATGCAAACCACAAACCCCAATTCCAATGAAGTTGGTAAATTGTGCAAAATGTAAATTAAAAACGATGCAGTGAACCCCATCTATCAGGCCAGTCAGGTACTCTGATTGCATGCTGTTGTAACACAAACTGAATGTGTCTTGGCAGTGTCTTGCTGAGAGAAGCAGGGAGATCCCTGAAAAAGATATTGCTTACTGGCAGCATGTCATTCTAAAAACCTCGATGCGCCTTTCACCATGAATGGTGCTTTCAGAGATGTAGGAGATAAAATGAGCGAGAAAGATGACCCACCCCATGGGCACCAACATAATCCCACACCATCACAGTTGTTGGCCTTTGATATTTGTGCATAACGATCCAGAATGGTTCTGTTCTTCTTTGGCCTGGAGACCACAACACCCACAATTTCCAAGAACAATCTGAAATGTGGACTCGTCAGACTGCAGCACACTTTTCCATTTTGCGTCAAGTCAATCTCAGATGAGCTCCTGTCGAGGAACGCCAGCTGAGTGGTGTTTATTTATCTAGCTTTCGAGTTGCATGGGAAAGAGTTTTCACTTTTCATTTGTAGATGACGCAATGAATTGGTTGTCTGAAGTGTTGTGTTGTATATCCTTTACACAAGGATGCCATTTTTTAATGCCTTCCTGCCTGAGGCACCGAAGGCCACGAGCATTCACTGTTGGGTTTCGGCCTTGCTGCTTTTGTGCAGAAATGTCTTCAGATTCTCTGCATCTTTTGCTGATAATATGGACCGTAGATAATGAAATACTGTACGCTGTACCTAAATTCCTGGCAATTATACATTTAGAAACTGGCTATTTCCTCACACACTTTTTTTTTTTGTTGCATTCTTCAACTTTGCCAAGCTTTTGTCTCCCCGAGCTTAATTTTTTGCAACAGTCTAATTGTTGCTCCTATAGGTAAGATACATCCGTCAAGCGCGACTGATTTTGATGAACCTGGACAGATTAGGTTGGATTGGCAACACCTACACAGTGTAGTTGAGGCTGAAATCTGGCCCAAAAAAATCTCAACATCCACGCATTCTGGAAGCGATAGAGCTCGGAGAAACACTGCTTTAATGAAGATACAGGTTGCTGGGAATATATTCATACAATTTCAGAACACAAACATTAGAATTTAGGGTGTTGATGAAGGTTAGCTTCTGATTCTGTTTAAACCACCAGGGAAGAAATACCTTGCAGGTCATGACCGCTCAGGCAAACCGCTGCAATTTTGAATCTTGAATGAACTGAAGCATGACTTTGGAATGTGGGAGGAAGAGGGAGTACCCGGAAAAAACTCATGCAAGCACTATGCAAATACCGCACCAGAAGGCTGGAGCACTCACTGTCAGAATTGTGAGGCAGAATGTGCTCCCCATGTGGTCAACGTGTTGCCCCTACTATAATCATCAAACATTAAAAATAGAATCCATTTTGAAATTTCAGGTAACTTTATGATGAATAACCACGTGAATTTAGTGATGGTTCCAACTCGAAAAAACAAGGTACTATCGAAATCCATTTGTTTTTAGTGCTTACTTCCCTAAGCATTTAATTTGGTAAATTCCTGGTTCATTTCCTTTTATTACCAGAAATTCCTGTTCATTTCCATGGAGGGAATGTTGCAATCCTATCGGATTTATACATTGAAATGAGAACTAAAAATACAGTTGTGGCTGGCAGGTGACTCTAACCTTATCAGGTTAGGGTTATTGTACACGTTTGGCTTCCTCCAGCCGGCAGTTTCTCAGGTGTCAGATCTGTTGGCGCATGCAACACATACCGAACTCCTCCTACACGAGACTGGAGCCTCACATGACATGAGCTGCTGCCAAACACGAGACGACGCGCGTTTTTTCCCAAGAGGACGCTAGGTGGCACCAGACGCAGCGATGTACTGGTGAGTCGTCCTGAATCCCTCACCCTGGCTGTCATCCACTCAAGGCAAGAAGCAAAGGGGTTGAGGTTTCCTGACTCGGGTAAGTGAGTCTACTGTACTCAACGGCTTACGTAATAACCAGGGCAGTGTGTATCCACACACACAACAATTCAGGGAACACTCTGAAGGACAATTTTGCTGCTTTGGGGTCGATTTAGATGTGGATAACGTCAAAAATTCGATGGAATCTTGGCCACAAGCGAGGAAATGCTGATAGTTTACTACCTGTACTAAAAATAAATTGTCACATTAGCGTAAAGGAATGTTTTTTAAAAACTGATGGGAAATGTTGAGAATCGCTTTTCTACACATTTGCAACAATATCTGTTAGTCTATAGATACATTAATTGTTGACTTAAAATATTAAATGTTACACCCAAAAGTATTACGTTGAATCTATTTGTTTCGGGTGAAAGTAAATATTTAGCTGATATGCAAATGAAAACTGCCGATTAAAGGTCGAGGAAGTCAATGTGTATGTAGTGTCGATTAACGAATATAAAACGTCTTATTCGGGGAAATATGGACTCTTGGACATATAATGATTTTAAAAAACAAGCTCAAATAAACACCTCTGGAGAAACTTTATTTGATGAGTGTTTTGAATGTTCGTGAACCCAACGAAAAAACTGCGCCCGCTGGTGTAACATTTTGAGGCTCACATAAATGATTTTTATTGAACCACAATCTTGATGGCACCATTGTCATGCCGAAATTGGATTGCTAGATTGATTCACAGGGATGGCAAATGTATGGGAAATGTCACGTCACGGTCATCAGAGCTTTTATTGAAGCCTCTTTATCCACTTTATTCTTAGGCCTCATGAGCCTTTGCATGAATTATGAATTACTTCCGCTATCAACCTGTGTTTTGTTTACATGGTAACTATTCGTTCGAGTCCTCTTTCTGGGTCAGTTACTTATACAATGGAGCAATTAAAAAAAAAATTAGGACCACTTCCTATTTATATAGCAGGGCCAACGATATCGTGCAGTCACATGTTAAGCTACTTTCAGAAATCTGTCGCTTTAGTTTAAATGGTGATGCAACAAGCAATCTCAAAAGCTCTAGTGAAATGCATATCAGTACCTACACAATAATTAAGTTGGTCGCGTTTTGTTAAAAGAGGATGGACACAATTTTATTTACTTTAAAGCAGAGATAGTACCAGGGTCATTGCTTGTCATCAGAGGTGAGAATAAGTCACATATGCACCTTTCAAGTCTCAAGCAAGTCAGGTTAAGTCATTATTTGTTTCAAGAAAATCTTGCTCAGTTGCAACATATGTTAGAGTGATCAAATAAAAACAAAATACGGGGTGTCCCCCCCCCCCCAAAAAAAAATGCATACAGCTTTTAGCAGCTGATAACTCAATCGTTTGTTTTGTCTTTACACATTGAACCCATTGAACCCAGTGAACCCAAATTAATCTTCTATTGAACCCATTGAACCAAATGATGGCAGCCAGTATTTTCAGCAAGATGGGACACTCCCACGCTAACATCACAATGTTAGATCCTTCCTTGATGAGATCTTGTCAAACATGTGGATTGGACGGATTTTTGTTGAATACCCTCCGTGTTCACCATGACCTAACATCACGAGACTTCTTTTAATGGGGATTCCTAAAAGACAACGTGTACGCAATGAGACCTGCAACAGTCACTGAACTAAAAGCAACGAGTGAACATGAATGCACATGCACATAAATACCAAATGAATTGTTCCATGATTTGCACTATTCCGTCGTCATTGTCGGCAGTGCCTGGACCAGAATAAACATCAGTTTGAGAACAGACAAAAACAAATAGATTGATTGATAGATTGTAAATTGGTTTACATGTTAAACATTCATTCATTCATCTTCCGTACCGCTTGATCCTCACTAGGGTCGCGGGGGGTGCTGGAGCCTATCCCAGCTGTCTCCGGGCAGTAGGCGGGGGACACCCTGAATCGGTTGCCAGCCAATCACAGGGCACACAGAGACAAACAATCATCCACACTCACACTGACACCTAGGGACAATTCAGAGTGTTCAATCAGCCTGCCATGCATATTTTTGGAATGTGGGAGGAAACCGGAGCACCCGGAGAAAACCCACGCAGGCCCGGGGAGAACATGCAAACTCCACACAGGGAGGCCGGAGCTGGAATCGAACCCGGTACCTCTGCACTGTGAAGCCGACGTGCTAACATGAAACAATTATATTTAACACCTCGTTTACAAAATGTTTACGGTTTACATTTTTGGGGGGACACCCTGGATTTTTTTTCATGACTATTCTCCAAAAAGTACATTATGTCTAAAAAAAATAATGAACATTTGGATGTCTAAAATGAAATGAAAAACAACTTATGAAATCAATCTTTCCACTTAAAATGATAAGAATGCATGTTAATTTTTCATACTAACGTTTATATCAGTGTCACATTGTTTATGTGGTGACAAATACGTATACAAATAGATATGCTGAATATAGACATAAACATGTATAATCATCAGATTAAAAAGCTACATTGTTAGATTACAGTGGCGCTGTCACATCAAAAAAGGCGGATACACTTGCGATCAGAAAAGTACTGTATGTAAAGACTTTATTTATCCATATTGTAATCTATGCATCGATTTCTATGGTTAACCCTTTCAGGGACAGCGGGTGACTACAGTGGACAGCTAATCAGGTTCTCATATCTTTGACAATCATTGCTCGTTAAATAATCAGCGCTGTTTGAAGATGACAGTATCTATGGTGTTTAATCTGTCGTTTTATCGGCTTCTCAATCAAATGCAGAACTGACATGAAGTTATTGACCAGCAATTGATTGGCTAAAGTGTCGAGCTAACCCAGCTGGCTTTGATCACAGAGCTTTCTGAGATACATCAGACAGATGACAGAAAACGCTGGAGATGTCGCTCTCCTCCTCTAGTTTCAAAACCTTGCATGTTGTAATGCCTCCCCCCCACCCCAGTGATATTAAAACGACATCCTTGAATCCTAAAATGTCTCCACACCTTTTTTCCTCTACACAGTTGACAGCTAGCAAGTTACAACACGCCGCTTTGTTTCTTTTGCCTTCAGCCGTTATTTTTCAGTCAGTGGTGGGCGGTGAGTTTTGTACCTGGGCCATCTGTGGGTACTTAGTGATCACCTCCTGATAACGCCATAACGTCACAATATGTACCCCCCGCACCCCCCCCCCCCAAAAAAAGACTATTAAACTATGGCTACATTCACACTGTAAAGCGTGTTACTAAACACTTCCTAAAAACATCTCTGCAGATTCACAGACGATTGTAGAGTCTCCCTCCCAAGCACTCTCACCCACGCGCATCGACACAAAAGAGGCCGATGTGTGGCATTAAAGAACACCATTTCACATACAAGAAAAGAAAAAAACAGTTCCCTTTATCTTCCAATGCATCACCTCAAGAACTCCAAAACTCTACTGTACAATACAGTATAGTAGTTTGTCAATATGAAGACTTTAAATAAATAAATGACATATTCACCAGATATGCTAATGCAGAGGCTCCTACCTGTCTGTGTATGCTAAGTTGTTCACTCTGAAATTGCGCCACCACTCCCCCTCAAAAAATCCAGTTTGAAATCACGCCCCTCTGCAAATAAACCATTCTGGGAAATAAAAGCCACTGTAACTGTCATAATTCTGTTTTTGTTTAGATTACATTTTTGTTTCCACCTGTTCTTGTCATTCCGGTCCCTTGTGTCAACCAATCAGCTCTCTCAACGCTTTGTGTCTTGTCTAGATGTTCCTTGTTGCCTCGTCAGTTTGCTTGTATTTGGTTCCCTGTTCCCAGTCTTTTGTTGGGTTGTTTTGTTGCTGTCACATTTTGTGTTACTGTCATGGTTGTTTTTGTTTCTGTCCCATTATCTTGTTTACAGTGGTGTGTTTTGTGCTACCGTCATGGATGATTGTTACTTTCATTTTTTTGGTGTTCGTTTTTACAGTGTACCGTTGCAAGTGTTTTTTGGTCATACATTTTCTTCAGTACTCCCTGGTTCTCCCACCTCCCTGATCTTTTGGGTACACGAGCATAACGCACGCCATGGCAGTCACAAATAGCTCACTGCTATTTCCGGTGTCTTTACAGCAGTGGTTCTTAACCTGGGTTCGATTAAACCCTGGTGAATCGGTCTCAGGAGTTCCACGGAGCCTCTACCATGGAGGTTAAGACACACCTGATTCAACATTTTAATTAGTTATGACCCGCCCACTTAGCCATCACTGGCTGCAGAAGCTCTCATTACATCGCTTGTCCACACAGAGACGAACAACCAAGCGCGCTCACACTCACACCCAGGGACAATTTCTTGTGTTCAATCAGCCTGTCATGCATGTTTTTTGGAACGTGGGAGAAAACCGGAGTAACCCGGAGAAAACCCACGCAGGCCCGGGGAGAACATGCAAACTCCACACAGGGAGGCTAGAGCTGGAATTGAACCCAGCACCTCCGCACTGTGAAGTCGACGTGCTAACCACTGGCTTGTCCAATCAGTGCTGTGGAAATTTAGTTCGCTCAGTAGTCAACGTGGGACTGTTGTGATAGTACGCCATGCACGGTTCATTTTGTGCACAATTAAAAACAGCATATTTTTATGTCTTGACATTGTATTTACTTTTTTCAGTTTTTAATAATGTGTTTTTTTAATGTGTTGTATTTATTTTAATTTTTTTTTTCACTAATGAAGGGTTCGATATGCATATGAGCTGGTTGGGTTCGGTACTTCTAACAGGGAAAAGAATCACTGTTTTACAGAAAGTCGCACCCGCAATTATGCCTACATCAGAGTCCTCATGAATATCGAAAACCGAGTGAGAATATGATGCCCACACAAAAACGTTTGTAAGTGCCTGCAGATTACACAAGATGGTGGCAGAGCACTTTTTTCTGTTTGACAAAGCTATGGCCTGACAAAATTACACTTAACCCCTCAGTTCAATATGGTCCCCTGACCAGATGCCACCAAAATATATATATTTTTGTGTTATCATTGAAAAACAGAGATTATGTTGTCCAAACAAAAATACGTGAAAAGGTGAATTTGCTCATTTGGAATTGCAAATAGGCTGTCCTTCATATGCAGGTATGCATTTTTTAAATTATATGACGTTAATACCAAATTATTTTATGGTCCCTCATAAGTTATGGCTTGTTGAGCCCAAAGAGTTCCATGGGCCCTAGTTTGTGAACCCCTGGTTTAAACAAATATACAGTACAGCATTGGCATCTTGGTTTGAATTTGAAAAAATCCCCATGACGGAACTGCGCCTTACACTAACATCATGCATTCCAGGGATCTCTATGTCTGCAGCAACCTGATCCTCTCTGTGTTCTATTCAATGGACTCCATGCGTAAGCTGACACATGGTACGTGCAAGACGAGGGCCTGTGTGTCTGGTGCACACTCTCCCCTCCCCCTGCCAGACGTGAGAGTGTGTGTTGTTGGTTCCGCCCCTGACTGAGCTGTGAATTTCGCAAGACGTGCTCGCCAGAGGCCATGGACAAGTGGGAAGGACTTGTGGCCACCAATCAGACTGAACAGTGTCCAGTTTCTCTCCCAGTTGTTGTTTTGGTAACACAATGTTGTCAGTATTTGCACGTAGCAGAAAATTTTGGTCGGTTTCGTGACTCGGCACAGAAGTGTGGAAAATGTACACGTCCCAACGGTTTCAAAGTTGTTTTGATGCCTTTCAGAAAAGATATTCGAGGAATTTAAGGACAGAATTCACTTGGAAAAAGCATTGTTGTACACTTATGTGGTTATATAACAAGAGCAAAGAGAAGAAAAAACAAGGCTTCTTGCAAGTTGGACCAAAACATTGTTTACAAACATTGTTTGTTATACAATGAAAGCATGTCGTTCTTTTTAGTGGTTCCCTCGCCTGACTTTGTTGACAGCAACGTGGGTTGAGTTCCCAATCAGGGACGTGTGAATGCAAGTGTAAACGGTCTCGATGGCATGTGCCCTGAAATTCACCGATGACAAGTGCAAGCTGTTGTTCCCTTTTTCCCAAAGTCAAATTGGGATAGGCTTTACCTCTGACCAAGGTAAGCAGTCAAGAACAGAGATCTAGTTTGTTTTCTAGCAGAACTACCTCAAACTAAATTTACATTTTGGTGAGACCTTCCTGTCTGGGAACTTATTTCTAAGAATATTCCTCTACGGATTGCTTCTAAGAAAACACACGCCTTAAATCACTGTGACCTTACAACTACTGGAGGAAGCTGTGCAGCTTAATTTGATACATTCTTAATGGCTGCTTGCAGCGTGCTCATCTTCCCAATGTTTGGCTGTTTTATTAGGCTTGCCTGCTATGTGCTACATGTGAATGCATTCGCACATGTACATGGGGCTCTTTTGATGCCATGATTTTAAATTTAGTTTCATCGCTCTGCCCACCCATCCACTTTCTCTAGCGCTTTTCTTTATTTTAACCCTGGAGAACCCAAAAACCTTTTTCTTCTTTGGAAAATGATCAATTATACATTAAACGGCTGCTACCAAAAACACCAAAATATCTTTTTTTCAAAATATTCAATGCTTTAATCCTAATTTAGGATTAGGGCCAAATCTGACCCTTTGGGATTTAAGGGCAGCATTTGAGTAGCAGAATTTGTAGGGGTCATACAGTTTGACCCCATGGGTTCTCCAGGGTTAAGATTGCATGACTGTCCATGTTTTATGTTATGTGTTGTGTTATCCTGTTTTGTTGTTTTATGTTAACTTTTATGTTATGTTTATTTAAAGAAACCTGCCTTGGGACTATGGCTGAAAACTAGCATTTATGTGTGGTGCATTTATACTGTTTATTCTTGTGTTGATTAATGTGCAATGAAATAAATAGTTGAAATAAAAATAAAAACTATTAAGATTATGGGTGATCTGGAATCTGTCTTAACCTGCACATGGGCTTTCAGTGAGTCTAATATGCATGTGTAAGCAACAGTATGTGGAAAGAAGCTGGAGTACCTGACGAAAAACAACACAAACACAAGCAGAACATACAGACTCCACACAGAAAGGCCATAGCTGAACCCTGTACCTCACACCTATGAGGCACACGTGGTCCCCACTACCCTATTTAGTATAGGTAGTTTTCAAAACAACATTTGGGTTACAAAATGTTTGTAGCATTGATAATGATTTTTTTTTCTCTCTTGCGATCTGCTTATCATTCATGACTTTTTTCGGGTCACTCGGTGGAGTGCTGCGCAGTGTAGGTTCAATTCCTGTTCAGAGATCGTGTGAATGTGTGTCTGTGTCTGTGTGTGCAGTGTGACTGACTGGTGACAATTCCAGTGTGTAGTCTGTCATTTGCCCGATAATAGCCGGCAACCTTGAATAGGATGAGAGATATAGAAAACGGATGGATTATTTGCAGAGAAGAATCACATGGTTCCAGTGTTTTTTAGTCATGAATGTAATGTCTATTTCAACTTTGTGTTTGTTTACCAAATATGGTTCCTTTCCCCAAATGCCTAAACCTTCACATATAGAATGTAGTCACTATATATCCCGAGACAGGGTTCCGTGCTCTGATAAAATCTAAAAGCAACACTCATTGAAATAGTCAACGAAAAGGAATCATTCTGGTTGTTTCTGAATGATTGACACACACACATGCACAAACACTCCCACCCTCCCCTCCCAAATTTGGGACGCATATAGTATATATATGTATACTATATATATGTATAGTATATAGTATATAGTATAGGAAACCTGTGTTAGTACAGTGAGATAGCTAGCTCCTAGGACCACATGCATGTGTTCATATTTTGGTGTCGCGAACTGCAAACAGTCCTTCGCGTACAGCATCAGGATACTGACAAGATATCTGGAAAATACCATCAGGGACACACCTTCCCCATGCCAAATTTCAAGCACGCTCTTGGAGTTAAAAGCCAAACTATGATCCTCTGAGTGCCATCGGGTTTGACATTGTTGTCACCTGAAGCTATTTTTCATTTCCCATTCTGCTCCTTTTGACCTACCGTAACACTGTGCCAGCCCCTGCGCGTCACTGTGTGATCTTGTGTCTCTTTGAAAACACCAACATGTGCTGCCAGATAGAATGGGAGGGACGGTCAGCCGTACGCTTGCGTAATGTTTGCTACCAAACGGGTGCAAGTTGGAGAAGTTGAAGCTGAAACAGGGAGGAGAGGCAGGAAGCATCGAGTCACAAACTGAAAAAAAAAATCTGACATTGATTCAGCTGAGATTCTCTTCGGAAACAATACAATGTATTATACACAGCGGGTCAGAACAAAAGTTTGTTCCAAGGGCATATCACATGTCTACAGCGAGCGCAAACATACAACATAGGTCTGGGTCAAAATTACACACACACACACACACACACACACACATATATATATATATATATATATATATATATATATATATATATATATATATATATATATATATATATATATATATATATATATATATATATATATATATATATATATATATATATATATATATATATATATATATATATATATATATATATATATATATATATATATATGGCTGGATAGCTCAGTTGGTTTGCCATAGGTTTGGCATATGGGAGACGGTGGTTCGAATCCCGCTTGGGGAAAAAAAAAATGAGCACATAACACCATCCAGTGTGGGTGCTTGGGCAAGATCCTTCACGCTAATGCCTACCTCATACAATGATGAGAGACAATAAAACGAATGACATGCCAGCTCAGACGTCGCCCGGCCAAACAAGGTCTGCGGTGCTGGGGAACCAGAGCACCTTGATGAAAAATGGGCTACTGGAACAAAGCGGAGATGGGCGAGATGCGATAACATGGCTCTGTTGGAATGCTACTACTCAAGCAACCCTAGTCAGAGGGATTACATGCAGAGAATGTGGGCTAAATGGTTACTTCGAAACCCACAGTCACGGTTGACCGCGAAACAACTAGTAGCTCAGTGTTCCAACATCCACAAACGGCAACTGCTGTCAGAACTTGAGATTGATGAGGTACAACGCAGGTTCCATGGTGAAGGGCCCCAGGCTGCCAGATCAGAGGAGGAGGTCATACAATAGATTGGGAGGCAAGCCCCAATGAATGCAGATGATAAGATTGGGTGGCCAGCCCCAATGAATGAAATGCTGAGCGAGGCAGCCATGACCTGAAAGCTAAGATCATGGCGAGAATGAAAGATGGGCAACCTAGAAACCGATTACAACGGCTATGTGAAGTACCATCTGAAAGTCTCATAGAAAGTGTGAATGCAGCACTGAGGGCGATCCCTACCGTAACGATAACAGAAACCAATGAGCTGATATACGCCTCAGCATCAGTGATCCTGGAGACTCTGGGCTATAAGAGCAACCATGGAACCCATGAGATACGTTACCCACCATGGAAAAGATGGTTGGAGGCTAAGATCAAGGCGGCCCGGAAAGATGTGAGTCAATTGACGGAGGCCCAGAGAGGTGTGATGAAAAGGCCGATACCCGAGAGGTACATGAAGCACTCGAAACTGCCAAACAAAGGCTCCAAAGCCTTGTCCAGTCGCCTAAAGCGGTACACGAAAGAGAATGAGGCCAGACGAATAAACAGGTTGTTCGCAACACAACCTGCGAAAGTGTACGCTCAGTGGCAGGGTCCTAACAACAGAGCTGACCCACCAAGACTGGAAACTGAAAGGTACTGGAAAGGCATATGGGAGAAGTAGGTTGCACATAACAGCAGTGCACAATGGCTGGTGACCCTGAGAGAGGAGCACAGCAACCTCCCTGAACAGAACCCAGTTACCATAACAGTGGCAGACATACAGGAAAGAGTCTCAGATATGAAGAACTGAACGGCACCAGGCCCGACATGGTCCACACCTACTGGCTAAAGAAACTCACAGCACTCCATGAGCGCCGAGCAGCACAAATGAACCAGCTGCTGAGGGATGGGACTCACCCAGAATGGCTAACCGAAGGGCGAACGATCCTGATCATGAAGGATCCCTCGAAGGGTGCAGCCCCATCCAACTATCAGCCAATAACCTGTCTCTCCACAACATGGAAGCTCATGTCAGGCATCATTGCGGCTAAGATAAGTGGACACATGGATCAATACATGAACGAAGCGCAGAAGGGCATTGGTAGAGATACCAGAGGAGCCAAACATCAGCTCCTGGTTGACAGAACAGTCGCACAAGACTACAGGTCCCGACGTATCAACCTGTGCACAGCTTGGATTGCCCTCAACACTTGCTGCCGGATACGCCCTGGATCCATGGAGAAAGTGGAGACCGGTGTGCCTGGCAGTACTGTCTGTGGAGGATGTGGAAGACATCTACATTATTGGCCTTTTGATAACAGGTATGCTGCTGTTTGGTGTTGGCAGCTTTCTGTTCTATCGCAAAATTTAACCGACGGGAGCGACTCTATTGGAAGTGAAGAAGCTGCCGGTCACACTCTGGATGGCTTGGCGCGAATGTCCAACACTCAGACTGAAGCGGTGACTGAGCTCAACCACAATATTGTTGCGGTTTTGGAGCGACTCCGCTGCGGAAAGAAATTTCAGATCCGACTGATCGGCGCCAGTGAGGAGATACAGACCAAGGACTCAAGGCTGTCTGGAATTGTGGGCGGCCGTCCCTCCAAAACAAACAAATGGATCAATACATGAGCGAAGCACAGAAGGGAATTGGTAGAGATACCAGAGGAGCCAAACATCAGCTCCTGGTTGACAGAGCAGTCGCACAAGACTGCAGGTCCCGACGTACCAACCTGTGCACAGCCTGGATTGATTACAAGAAAGCCTATGACTCGATGCCACATACATGGATCACTGAATGCTTGGAGTTGTATAAGGTGAACAGGACCCTAAGAGCCTTCGTTGCGAACTCGATGAGGATGTGGAAAACCACACTTGAAGCCAATGGCAAGCCACTTACCCAAGTGTCCATCAAATGTGGCATATACCAAGGTGATGCACTCTCCCCACTGCTGTTCTGCATAGGACTGAACCCCCTAAGCCAAGTAATCACCAAGACAGGCTATGGATACCGCCTCAGAAATGGAGCTACAATCAGTCACCTCCTCTACATGGATGACATAAAGCTGTATGCTAAGAGCGAAAGGGACATAGATTCCCTGATCCACACAACCAGGATCTACAGCAGCGACATCGGGATGTCATTCGGGCTTGAGAAATGTAGTCGGATGGTGACTAAGAGAGGAAAGGTAGTCCGCGCTGAAGGGGTCTCACTCCTGAAGGAACAATAGCAGACGTTGAGGACAGCTAGAAGTACCTTGGTATACCACAAGCCAATGGCAACCTCGAACTGGTAACAAGGAAAGCGGCTACGGCCAAATACCTCCAGCGAGTGAGGCAAGTCCTAAGAAGCCAGATCAATGGCAAGAATAAGACCCGGGCAATAAACAGCTATGCCCTGCCAGTGATCAGACCCGAAAGCTCCTAACCATGCATGGAGGGTTCCATCCCAAATCCAGCACCCTGAGACTGTACGCAAGCTGAAAGGAAGGAGGCCGGGGACTAGTGAGTGTGAGAGCCACTGTCCAGGATGAAACATCCAAGCTCCATGAATACATCAAGAAGAAGGCTCCAACGGATGACGTACTCAGAGAATGTCTCAGACAATGGAGAACAGAAGATGAGGCGCGGGAAGAGGGACCATCATGGGAGGACAAGCCCCTACACGGGATGTACCACCGGACCATAACTGAAGTGGCTGATCTCAAGAAGTCCTATCAGTGGCTAGAGAGGGCTGGCCTGAAGGACAGCACAGAGGCACTCATCCTGGCTGCTCAGGAGCAGGCCTTGAGCACCAGAGCCATCGAGGTCCAGATATACCACACCAGACAAGACCCAAGGTGTAGGTTGTGCAAAGAGGCACCTGAGACGATCCAACACATAACTGCAGGGTGTAAGATGCTGGCAGGGAAAGCCTACATGGAACGCCATAACCAGGTGGCAGGCATAGTCTACCGAAACATCTGTGCGGAGTATGGACTAGAAACCCCAAGATCAAAATGGGAAACACCTCCGAAGATGGTGGAGAATGACAGAGCGAAGATCCTGTGGGACTTCCAGATCCAGACTGACAAGATGGTAATGGCGAACCAACCAGATATCGTGATTATAGATAAAGGGCAGAGGAAAGCCGTTGTAGTGGATCTAGCGGTCCCAAGTGATGGAAACATCAGGAAGAAGGAACATGAGAAACTCGAGAAATACCAAGGGCTCAGAGAGGAGCTGGAGAGAGCCTGGAAGGTAAAGGTGACAGTCGTGACTGTGGTGGTCGGAGCACTCGGGGCAGTGACCCCCAAACTAGATGAGTGGTTGCAACAGATCCCGGGAACAACATCGGACATCTTAGTCCAGAAATGTGCAGTGCTGGGAACAGCAAGGATACTGCGCAGAACCCTCAAGCTTCCTGGCCTCTGGTAGAGGACCCGAGCTGAATGAGGGACGGACACCACCCGAGGGGGGGTGAGACGAGGATTTATATATATATATATATATATATATATATATATATATATATATATATATATATATATATATATATATATATATATATATATATATATATATATATATATATATATATATATCCATCCATCCATCATCTACCGCTTATCCGGGGCCGGGTCGCGGGGGCAACAGCTTTAGCAGGGAAGCCCAGACTTCCCTCTCCCTAGCTACTTCTTCCAGCTCTCCCCGGGGGATCCCGAGTCGTTCCCAGGCAAGCTGGGTGACATAGTCTCTCCAGCGTGTCCTGGGTCTTCCTCGGGGTCTCCTCCCGGTGGGACATGACCGGAACACCTCACCGGGGAGGCGCTCAGGAGGCATCCGAATCAGATGCCCAAGCCACCTCATCTGGCTCCTCTCGATGTGGAGGAGAAGCGGCTCGACTCTGAGCCTCTCCCGGATGACTGAGCTTCTCACCTTATCTCTAAGGGAGAGCCCGGACACCCTGCGGAGAAAACTCATTTCAGCCGCTTGTATCCGGGATCTCGTTCTTTCGGTCACGACCCATAGCTCGTGACCATAGGTGAGGGTTGGGACGTAGATCGACCGGTAAATTGAGAGCTTCGCCCTTTGGCTCAGCTCCTTCTTCACCACGACAGACCGATACAACGTCCGCATCACAGCAGACGCTGCACCGATCCGCCTGTCGATCTCCCGCTCCCTCCTACCCCCACTCGTGAACAAGACCCCAAGATACTTGAACTCCTCCACTTGGGGTAAGATCTCCCCCCCGACCCGGAGGGGGCACTCCACCCTTTTCCGACTGAGGACCATGGTTTCAGATTTGGAGGTGCTGATTTTCATCCCAACCGCTTCACACTCGGCTGCGAAACGCTCCAGTGAGAGTTGGAGAGCCCCGTTTGAAGGAGCCAACAGCACCACATCATCTGCAAAAAGCAGGGATGTAATACTGAGGCCCCCAAAACGGACCCCCTCAACGCTTCGGCTGCGCCTAGAAATTCTGTCCATAAAGGTTATGAACAGAATCGGCGACAAAGGGCAGCCTTGGCGGAGTCCTACCCTCACCGGAAACGATTCCGACTTACTGCCGGCAATGCGAACCAAACTCTGACATCGGTGGTATAGTGACCGAACAGCCCGTATCAGGGGGTTCGGTACCCCATACCCACGAAGCACCCCCCACAGAACTCCCCGAGGGACACGGTCAAACGCCTTCTCCAAGTCCACAAAACACATGTAGACTGGTTGGGCGAATTCCCACATACCCTCAAGGATAGGAGAGCCCACCTCAGAGTCCCCAGGCTCTGCTTCCTCAAAGGAAGGCGTGTTGGTGGAGTTGAGGAGGTCTTCGAAGTACTCTGCCCACCGGTTCACAACGTCCCGAGTCGAAGTCAGCAGCGCCCCATCCCCACTGTACACAGTGTTAGTGGTGCACTGCTTCCCCCTCCTGAGACGTCGGATGGTGGACCAGAATTTCCTCGAAGCCGTCCGGAAGTCGGCTTCCATGGCCTCACCGAACTCTTCCCACGCTCGGGTTTTTGCCTCGGCGACCACCGAAGCCGCGGTCCGCTTGGCCAGTCGATACCCGTCAGCTGCCTCTGGGGTCCCACAGGCCATAAAGGCTCGATAGGACTACTTCTTCAGCTTGACGGCATCCCTTACTGCTGGTGTCCACCAGCGAGTACGAGGATTGCCGCCACGACAGGCACCAACCACCTTACGGCCACAACTCAGATTGGCCGCCTCAACAATAGAGGCACGGAACATGGTCCACTCGGACTCAATGTCCCCCGTCTCCCCCGGAACATGGGAAAAGCTCTGTCGGAGGTGGGAGTTGAAACTCCTTCTGACAGGGGATTCCGCCAGACGCTCCCAACAAACCCTCACTATACGTTTGGGTCTGCCAGGACGGACCGGCATCTTCCCCCACCATCGGAGCCTACTCACCACCAGGTGGTGATCAGTTGACAGCTCCGCCCCTCTCTTCACCCGAGTGTCCAGAACATGCGGCCGCAAATCCGATGATACAACTACAAAGTCGATCATCGAACTGCGGCCTAGGGTGTCCTGGTGCCAAGTGCACATATGGACACCCTTATGTTTGAACAAGGTGTTCGTTATGGACAATCCGTGGCGAGCACAGAAGTCCAATAACAAAACACCACTCGGGTTTTGATCGGGGGGGCCGTTCCTCCCAATCACGCCCCTCCAGGTATCACTGTCATTGCCCACGTGAGCATTGAAGTCCCCCAGCAGAACAATGGAGTCCCCAGCAGGAGTACTCTCCAGCACACCCTCCAAGGACTCCAAAAAGGGTGGGTATGCTGAGCTGCTGTTTGGTGCATATGCACAAACAACAGTCAGGACCCGTCCACCCACCCGAAGGCGGAGGGAGGCAACCCTCTCGTCTACCGGTGTGAACCCCAATGTACAGGCAGTGAGCCGGGGGGCAATGAGTATGCCCACACCTGCTCTGCGCCTCTCACCGTGAGCAACTCCAGAGTGGAAGAGAGTCCAACCCCTCTCGAGAGAACTGGTACCAGAACCCAGGCTGTGTGTGGAGGCAAGTCCGACTATATCCAGTCGGAAATTCTCTGCCTCACACACCAGCTCGGGCTCCTTCCCTGCCAGAGAGGTGACATTCCATGTCCCAAGAGCTAGCTTCTGCAGCCGAGGATCGGACCGCCAGGGTCCCCGCCTTTGGCTGCCGCCCAGCTCGCATTGCACCCGACCCCTTTGGCCCCTCTCATGGGTGGTGAGCCCATGGGAAGGGGGACCCACGTTGCCTCTTCGGGCTGTGCCCGGCCGGGCCCCATGGGTGTAAGCCCGGCCACCAGGCGCCTGCCAACGAGCCCCACCTCCAGGCCTGGCTCCAGAGGGGGGCCCCGGTGACCCGCGTCCGGGCAAGGGAAACCTAGATCCATTTATTTTTGTCGTCATTGGGGTCTTTTGAGCCGTGCTTTGTCTGGCCCCTCACCTAGAACCTGTTTGCCATGGGTGACCCTGCCAGGGGCATAAAGCCCCAGACAACTTAGCTTCTAGGATCATTGGGACACACAAACCCCTCCACCACGGTAAGGTGACGACTCACGGAGGGGATATATATATATATATATATATATATATATATATATATATATATATATATATATACACATAATATATATATAAATGTGCATGTGCGTGTGTGCGCGCGTGTGTGTGTGTGTGTGTGTGTGTGTGTGTGTGTGTGTGTGTGTGTGTGTGTGTGTGCGTGTGTGTGTGTGTGTGTGTGTGTGTGTGTGTGTGAGAGATGATTCTGTTTTTGGGTGTCTCCAGCAAGTGGCAGAGGAGGGCCTTCCCTCCAGCATGCACTGCACACCTGCTCCCAATGTTAACCTGCCAACTACTTAAGGACTTTTAAGTACCGGTAGTCATGTCTCTGTCGAATAATTCATCTTGCTCACCGCTCAGCCACCTAATTCATCGTGCATACCACTACGCCACCAATATTGAATTCTTCTCGAAGTTTCATGTTTTTTGCACTTACCCTTGTATGTAGTTTTTCAATGTAATTATTCATCACGTTTTTGTGTTTGTGTGTGTCATACGTGTTTTTTTTTGTCTATTTAGTGACGAGCTATTTCTGCTTATATTTTGTCCTTGCCTTTTGTAAGCGTTTTGGGTTGTTTTGTTTTTCTGGTGTTTTACCAGTGTCCTTTGTTGTACTTTGTTGGTTTTTTGTAAATAAACATTTTTGTCAATTCTTTGTCCAGAACCATCCGGAAACCCTGACAGTGTGTGTGTATCTGACTGATACACCCTCCAAGAAGTAAATATTTCGGTTTTCCCCCAACTCTCCGCCGTGACTATTATAAATACATTACAGTCATTTGTCTATAAAATTCTTAGAAGTATACTTCTGCATAATATTGACGCCCTATTAAAAATAAAGTAAGTATCAATCAACTTAAAACAAACAAACAAACAAAATATTTCAGGTGCATCAATTTGCCAGAAATTTGAATAAAGACCGGTACATAGATGCATGCGCCACTGCAATCTACCGTAGTGGATGTACAATTACACTTTATTATCACACGAGGAAAAAAAAGTATGTTCCCCAGGTCACGGGCGCACACCCTCCCCCACTTCATCCCCCCCTGGCATCGGACCGAACCCCCCGAGTGGGGCCTGCTCCACTATTTGAGGACTAATATGTATACGAATACACAAACTCATATCTAGCTTGCATTCTGACAGAAAAATAATTTGATCACTGTACTTTAAAACAAGGAGGCACTGTGGTCGACTGGTTAGCTGGTCGGCCTCACACTGCAGAGGTGCAGGGTTTGATTCCGGCGACAGATGCAATGGAAAGGTAACAGGAGATTGTTTACAGAATCATACTGACACCCAGTGATGTTTTATAGATATTGCTATTTTTAGTATTAAAGCCTGAGCCTTATCCAGCACGTGTAGCGTTGGCGTCACCGGTTCACACTCGGTTAGCGCTCTCTAGTCTAGTCCGTTGGGTCATGCATCGCATGGAGTGACCTCATGGACAGTCAAAACTGATCGGTGTGTTTAGGTGCAAAAGAGATATGAAACTCAGAGTTGATGTGCTTCATGACTGTTCAGACTACAAAAGAGCCATCCAGTTTCAATCTGGACGGTCTAATAATCGGATTTTGGCTGGCAGTCCGAGCAAGGCCTCTATCATGTTGTAGTTCTGGTCCTGTTTTTAGTATCACTGAACACTTTGTCGTCACTGGTACTCTTCTGTGGTGGCATCACACACACACACACACACACAAAACATAAGGCAAAGAAAAGCATCGTCTCCCATGAACACAGGTTGAAATCCAAGTTTAGATTGTCTGTTGAGACTCGGGTATTTTTTTATGTTGAAATTTTTTGTTGAACCCTTGCACTGCATACATGGACTCTAACACATATAATATCCCACACGTGACTTTGTCAAATTAACTTTGCTTTTAATAACTGAATATAGCACGAGTATGTCAGGTCTCTGGCATGTCACAGTGAGCGAATGTGCCGAGAGAGTGCATGTTTCTGCATCATTAGGGTTCATGGATTTCTTTCATTATCACAAGCATGAGAGTAAGTTTCACCCCGGCCTCATCACCAAGCTCCAAAATGTGCCATGTGTGCACTCTCACACTTAAAAATTAATAAATAAACCTAAGAGGGTTGTAAGAACAGTCCATAACTCTCACCTTACTGTTTAGCTCCCGGGGAAGGATTAATTCGTAGAAATCACATCTACTGTAACTTATGACAGAGCATTTCCTGTTGCTAGAAGACCAAAAAATGTACATTTTATTTTTCTATACTTTTTTATTAGACACAGTCTAACTTATTTTTAGCACTGTCAAAGAATTCAAAGGGTCCTTGGCTTCCTATGAAAAGCAATATAGCCATAGTCGCTAGCCTATGACGACTACGCTAACGCAGCAGTATCAACAAAGGCGTTAATTATTCGTATGAAAAATACTTCTAGTCCATGAATATAGAACAACTAAATGAGAAACAGGAAGTACACTCTGACCTTGGTTTTGTGGACAATAGATCGATGAATTGTATTCTCTATACTGCATCCCTTTTATAAAACATTGAAAAGTTCTATGTTCATTTCAGCAAAAATTATTCATCGTACTAAAAGTTTCTGTTCCCATACAACTTGTTATTGAATAAATATTGAAGTTGAATTATCAAGGCCGGATGCAACAAAATGTCTGCTTGCCTCTGTCTGGCCATTAGCTCTTATTTATCGGGTTGATAATAAAACGTGAGAGTCTGCATGTGTGCAATAGTGGTGGTGAAAAAAAAAGTCAAGGAAGCTGAGGTCATGTGCGCATATACACTACACCAGCGTGGTTCAATGTCCATCTGATCAAGGCCATTCAATACTGGGTCTGAGATCTCAGTTGGGCACTCGATGCCGAATGACACCCACATCTATGACATTCAAAAACATTCCTGTGATATTAAGGCCGACATTGTCTAAACTGGTGGATCTTGTCTGTCGACATGTTGCACCAGCCTTCTGTCTCTCCTCCCCCCGAGCAGATACATCACAAGAAGATGACGTGCTGGTTTGTCCTTCCTGCTGTTGTTGGCCTCCTCGCTGGGACGAAACCCCGTGGTACGGTACCTTTTAGTTTGTATCAACATTACCTCCTTCTCAATACTTTCTTCGTAAGACCAGGGCAAGTGTGCAGACTTCCGCAATTACTCTGTAAATGGGTTTCCGAATAAACCTGTGACTATATAAAATCGTCTAAAAGTTTAACAGTGTCTGTTTACACTTCTTGCCCCTGTAAAATAATTAACGGAGTCTTGCTAATACGAAATGGATCGCGGCCACTGAGGCTCAGCTTCTAGAAAGCACGTGATTCATCTAGCCCGCTGACGCAATTGTGAAAGCCATTCGGGGCGTGTCTAAGGAGGAGGAGTCAACCATGAGGTTATAAAAACACTGCAACTGCTGTCACTCCGCTACCTTCCATGTCCCTTCAATCGGCTTGTCTCCCCCACGACCGTCCTCTGCGGCTGTCCAAGCAGTGGGTCCGATTACGACGCTAACACTGGAGCTGTAAAATTATTCTATTGGGCAAGTTAATATTTTCATCCTTTCTCCGTTTTAATTATCTTTTTAAGAAAAACATTTCCCATTCTGTTGGAGGGTTTTTATGGTGAATGTGGTGTACGCGTTCTACCAGTGGCACATACGCTGTAAATTCTTTATTTGGCTTTAAATGTTGTATAATGATGTACGGGCAATGTATGAAAACGACCAGGTAAATTTTTCTTGATGTTTGTCTTCGGTACCTAAAAGCCAACTTTACGTCAGCCGAAACGCAGCTAGCTTGTAATTTAGCACGCACTGGTTAGCTTGTGTATGGCAGCGCCCAAGTCAGCGTAATTTTAAAAACCCATTATTTTGTGCCTAAAATATGGTGATTTGCTCATGCAAATTAAGTATCTTATATTATTTCGTATACTTGGATACCTGATTCATCCACACGGATAATTAAATATTTTTAAATATATAATCTCCATACTTTGCAGTGTTTCCGAGGTAATGGCCTTGCACGTTTTCATGTTTGGGTTGTGCGCAGGGCTCCGGTAAAGCGCCGCAGAAAGCTGACCAGCCCGCACCAGTGTGATCTCTTGCAACTGTCTCGGAAACACCTCAGTTTCGGAGAAAGTGCAATCGGATAGGCCAAACACCACTGCCACAGCCGCCGCTCATCCTCCAATAACAAATCGCCCAACTCGAAGCAGAATGGTGCAAAATAAGATCACCGAAGTCACTGGATTCCACCGCTCATTTAAGGTTTGTTAAGTGTGTTCGTGTGTGCGCTCGTCGGTTGGGGGGGGGGGGGGGGCACGTCTATGTGAGAGAACTGCAAACAATCAGCACATTGTTCATCGCCCCATTTATGACAGCTAATGTATGGGTGCCTATCAAGCCACATGAAGTAGGGCTTAAGTTCTATGACTATATGGTAGTTTGATGTGGTCCAACAATATTATTGTTTTGTCAGGAATAGGCCCAATAGGCATTCTTTTGATTCTAGCTTGGTGCAGCTGAGCCAAGAGATTTGATCAATTGAGTAAGTTGGCTGTTTGCTTATTTCAATATATTACTTTCCAGGGCCAAAATCCTTTTGAGACAGATGACTTCACCAAAAATGGATCTCATCTCATTGATTCAACATTTGATTTTGATTCCCCCCCAAGGCATGGTGGGTATTAACACTTTAGTTGTATAGTAACCAATTCTGTTGGGGTTGCTTCCTCAGTTTAACGATTACTCAAACTCTGTAATAATGTAGTGTCTATTGTGACAGATATACCTTCCAGCCAGCCCATAGACATCCCTGATGCCAAGAAGAGAAGCAAGAAGAAGAAGCGTTGCAGGGCAACAGACAGTTTCTCTGGGCGATTTGAAGGCAAGATAATTTTCTGTGGACTCTGGCTCGATGTAAAATTCTGCTGCATGAACAGAATCTTAATTCAACTCGTTCACCCGCTCACAGATGTATACAGACTGCAGGATGAAGTACTGGGAGAGGGTGCCTATGCCAGGGTGCAAACATGCATCAACCTTATAACCAACAAAGAGTATGCTGTCAAGGTAAGATGCACAGCTTTCAGTCTAAATTGTCAATATGATGATTATTGAAGTCTCTTGCTGAAGTTTTTGTTCGAAAGCAGGATCCTCAAGTCTTTACATTGGCTGCCACATGACTCTCTTTGTGTGTTTCTGCTGCTCTGGAATTAGCTGCAGTCAGCAGACACTCCCCTTGCTGTTTTTACATGCAGCCAGCCAATCACAGAGCAGGGGGGGGTATACCCTCCCATTCATTCCACTCCTATTGCCCAGAGAGTGGATGCTCAGAGGGAGAGAACATTGTGTGCTGCCAAAACAAAACCCTCATATAGAGGAGGAGGGGTGGTGGGTGGCGCTGGTTGAACATTGTGACCCAGGATGTTTACATGGTTTTATTCCTCGTTACACTCTCTGCAGTAATATTTTTTTTCGATTTTAAAGACCCGCCTTGAATTAAGGAACTTCCCTCTTTGAGAACTGTATTGCCTCACACAAAGGAAGCAAAAACATTGCATAATTTTTTTCTTAACACAAGTGTGTAGTAAAGTGTGGTTCTCGACGCTAAATGCACAGATCCAACTGGATGTTAAGCTGTATTATGCTTGCATCCACGGCCTTTGTATACATTTGTGCAAGCAAGAATCCTTAAATTCACATACGCACATACGATATCCATATCATAGAAATGAATAATAAAGAAGACTTGAGGCAAGCGTTTGGTCATATGATGATGATCTGTTGCCGTTGTTTACGCTGTGACGCGTTGGTGGATCTCCAGTGGAGATTGTCGTTCTGGGGGGAGGAAGCGTGTAGAGGAGGTCATTTGCTTGTTGAACGGGGGGGGGGGGGCAGCTCAGACTGCTCCTGCCAGATGTCCCGTCTACCAGCCCCCAACGACCCCACACCCCAGCGACAGGCGAGTTGCAAGTGCTGTGTCCTTGTGTTGCAACTGGAACAAAGCTTCACCAAGTACAAGCAGCAGGCTGTACATATTTAACACCTCCCTGGCTTAGATGGTTGTTTGACTATCTTGCTTAGCTGCGTAAATATCATCACCCCATTATGTATTGTGTGTGTCCGTGTGTTTGTCTGCTGTATAGATGTGTGGATAAATTGATGGATTGGAGATCTAGACGTATATTGTATGTATTATGTATCTATGGGTGCGTAATTTACTTCCCCATTTTATGAGCTATTGCGCTGGTTCGTGGTGCTGACTCAGACTGGATCAGTGCAAGGGGTTTTGGAGTATTCACTCCACTCTTGTCTGTGCATTAATCCTTGACGCATGGCAGTACTGGGCTTCAAAAGCAACTGTAATCCAGCTACCAGGAAGAGAAACATGCACAACATCCAAGCAAACAATAACTGTTCAGGACTGGAACATTCAGCCCTTTTGATTTGGTGTCAGCAGTATATTATGCTCCTGGCATGACGCTCAACTGATGGTGGCCCCTTGCTGGTTAAGCTCCCCATGGCACAGCAGTTATATTTAGAGAGCATGTTGTTTTTGTTTTTTGAGGGATTTTTTTTAACCGTAAGTAGTTTGGGAATACCCCGCGGAATGTTTCAAATGAGGAACACTTAAATGCACTTAAGATTTAAATAAGACTGACACATGCCACTAAATATAGCGCTGCTGTGACTTTGTTAATCATCGTGGTTTGGCTGGCAGCGTTGAAAGTAGGTTGAAGTGTATTTGCGAGTGTGTCACGGGGTGGGGTGACTTTTGGGAAGCGGGGGAAATCGAGGCCTTAACTTGGCACCACATATGGAACATGTAATCTACTCTCTGTGGACACATGTCGACTCTTATGCTGCATGAGCGGCATGCCCTCGAAGTTACGCGCACCATTGTGCCCTTTATTTTTAACTACAGCGTATGACCAGCTTCCCATATTAACCAGTGTCTTTTCTTTCAGATAATTGAAAAAAGACCAGGCCACAGTCGCAGCCGTGTCTTTCGTGAGGTCGAAATGCTCTACCAGTGCCAGGGCCACAGGTAGTGATCCTCCTAATCACTGACCCAAACCAAATACAACGTGATCACTTTTGACTCTGACCTTTTTAACCCTGTTATGCAACATATTTTTAGTTCTAAAATGAGGGTACGTGTAGGCAAGAAGGCATTTTGTTTGTTTGACCGCCTGTATCTTCTCTCTTAGTAATATCCTGGAATTGGTGGAGTTCTTTGAAGAGGAAGACAAATTCTATCTGGTCTTCGAAAAGCTCAGAGGAGGTCGGTGAATTGCAGTTGCACGAATGTTCATTTTATTTGACCATGTAAAATGCCTGGCATGCCTTTTAGGGGAGTGGGGATTTGGTCTGCCTAACGTCAATAGCCGATACACTTGCGTTCCCTCCCATTAGGGTCCATTTTGGCACACATTCACAAGAGGCAGCACTTCAGTGAGCAGGAAGCCAGAGTTGTCGTGCAGGACATTGCTCGAGCTTTGGATTTCCTGCATAACAAGGGTGAGCACGCTCTCACAAATCCTTGACAGTGTGCCCACCTGGAGACATTTTTAATATTCATGTGAATGTTTTTGCATTTTGACATCCACATTTTGAATGTTTGTTCCCCTTTTTAGCTGTGATACACTAACCAGAAGCATGACTGTCTTCTTAATTTCCAGGCATGGCACACAGGGACCTCAAACCTGAAAACATCCTCTGTGAAAGTGCAGACAAGGTGAGTCTGTGCAAACCTTTTCTGTCCATTTCAACTCATGGGAACTAATGTGAGGAATAGTGGATTGATAAGCTGCTCTCCTACAGTGTGATAACTGTCCGGGCAAAGATAGTGTACAAAGAGTTCTATAATTGTACTTGAACGATTCAAGTGGGTGTGATGAGATTTTTATTCTTATTTCATGTTCCTCAGATTTCCCCAGTTAAAATCTGTGACTTTGACCTGGGCAGTGGTATCAAACTGAACAGTGACAGCTCACCCATCTCCACCCCGGAGCTCCTCACACCCGTAAGTTCATGATCAATCTTTTCCTCACGAGATATAAATTATAGAGGTCGTGTGCTACAAGGATCAACAAATGTGCCGCAATCCAGTGGGGTGTGGCAAAGCAAAACTTGAGGAGAGTCATTAGGCTGAACCATACGGTAATAAATGGAAAAGATTGGATTCGATTGCCTTTGCCATTGCACAGAGTACCACTACTCATGGAACCGAATACGGTTTAGTGTAGCATCTACAGAGGTGCAAAGAGAGCAGACCTAGTGTATATAATTGGTATTGGCTTTGCAGAGTGGATGCATTGGATCGACAGTTTATTCAGATGGAAAGTTTATTTCTTTTGGAAAAAACTTTGACCTGACCCAGGTGTTAAATTGTACAAATCTAATGATTCATCTTGAGTTATTCGCTGTTTTGCACCTTTCACCTGTGGAGTTTTCTATTCCATGTAGATAAGCGCTGTGCTTTCAGGCTTTAACGTGCCCTTATCAAGTTGAGGCTGCCTGCTCATTGGTCATGTGTTATGCTCAGCCTGCCGATCAGTTTTTCATTGTCCCTGCCTGGCAGCATTCTTTTTACCTTATCACTGTATGGTATCAGCAGTTCCCGGCTAGATATCCCTTAGTGTAAGGTACACGTCCTACTTATCAGTTGTAAATATTGAGGCCGGAGAGTTTGAGGTTATGATTGTTGGACCCCGCACCATCATCACAACACCAAAGCGAATTCCTCAAAGCAAAGTGCCGCGAAAAGTGGGATGCACGCCATGTAACGATTCTGGCACAGGCAGTCTATGTGTAGTCTGTGCGTACGTGATAGATGGACCAGAGCAGGTGAAGGGGGAGGTGCTTAATCCTGCAGGAATGTTGTGTGTTGGGGGGCTGATTACAATGATGATAACTTCATCTTTCGACGGAGAAACCACAGACCGGTGCAGGACAACGGAGCCCCAAAAAAAGGACAATTAAAAAAAAGTGACCGACTGGAAAGATTTTAGGAAACAATGTAACAGCCTTGGAATGTACTACAGAGGAACTTCCAAGGCCATGTTGCTTTTATAATGAGTGCCTACCAAACCACACACGAACCTGTGAGGCACTCCGGAAATATCCACCCTATCTCTGCTTATTTTTAATGCCCCATGAACCCAACCCTACATTTTTGTAATGTTATTTATACAAAAGAGAGCAGCAAGGTTTGTTCTACAATGTTTTGATTTCCCCCTCCCATACCTAGCAACTGAGCTTTGATTGGCTTAGACGAGTGCAGGGGGGGGGGGGTATGGCCTGCTAATGAATGCAGGATTTGTAGAGCTGCTGTTACACAACACTTATATTTTTGCATCTTTTGCGTTCAAGGGTGCTATTGAGCATATAGGGTTTTTTTTCTCCAAAGTTTCTGTGCCATTTAGATTTTGAGAATAACAATGAATGTTGGATGAATCTTTCTTGGAAAAAGCTAAATATTGCTCACCAAGAAAGTGTCCAGCATAAACCAAGCAAGGCTGCTCGAATATCAAAGCTTTCATGTGCAGTATTTGGGAGATTTGAAGCCGCCTCATTGTGCCAAAGTTGAAGCAGTTGTGGCTCCTATCCCATTTGCAAGTTCCCCTAAACCAGGGGTCCACAAACTTTTTCCTGTGAGGGCCACATAACTTTTCCCTTCTCTGATGGGGGGCCGGTGTCAGTTTGTAACATCAACGATCGTAGGGGAGCTTAAAAAAATTATTGTTTCCCAGAAAGCCACACATAACCAAATAACACTTTCCAACAGGAGGGTTGGAGGGCCGGGTCAAATGTACGGCCCGCGGGCCGTAGTTTGGGGACCCCTGCCCTGCACCCTTGCCAGGTAATCTTGTTTACCAGTGTCAGGGGTGTGGAACATGAGTGGTGTCATCATTGGCTGACTAGTCACTTGGTCACGGGAAAGCCTCTGCTTGCGTTAATGAACAGCACATGAGGAAAATTTTGAGTGGGCTTGGGATGCTTGTTGGCCATGATGCGTTTATTATTCGCTAAAGTTGCAAGTGGAGCAAACAAGCTTAACCCTTTTTAATGATCTATTTGAAGCTTTTTTTTCTTGCTCTTTCATTATATTTTTGTCCTGCATTCTGTTCTTTTCAACGTGATTCTTCATCTATTGAGGCAAGCTTTCCATACGTGTGGATAGTAGAAGTGTGGAGGTTGGGATTTTTCCCTGCGACAGAAGCAGCTTTGTCTGAGCTCGGGTTCCTTTGCAACACATTTCATGTCATAAATATGTAGGAGGAGGAAGAGGAGGAGGAGCTGCTGGGATTTTGTGCAATCGTCTTGCTCAATGTAAACGTGGCCCCTACAGATTAAAGGAGAGATGAGTTGTTCTGGGTTTCCAAGCCAAACTGCGCATTTGATTTGATTTTTATTTATTTATTTATTTTAGTCGAAGGCTTGCAGTTTCACTGAGCAGGCTGATGACCGAAGAAGCTGTTTTTGACCAGTTTGTCAGGCCCATCAAGTCCAGATTTTGCTGAACTCTTGGTTTGTCGAATGTCTATGGACGTCACTCGCTCGTAATAGAAATTTTGAATGAAGGTTTATGTGAACTCGTCACCTGCTCCTCTTTTGTACCATGAAGGCATCATTTGGCTTTTGTGCTTTAAAGTTATGTAACTGGCAAGGGCTCGGCCCAGTCTGTGGTTCTGCGACATGGCCAATCCTCTTTGCTGGGGCTAAGTGTTTGGCCTAATTCTTGTCTTGGATACATAACAAGGCAACGTCAGACCTGAGCCTGCCTGCCTGCCTTTGCCCTCAGTCCACTGTGTACTGTGTGCAGCTGGCTGGTCCAAGTTGTGACTCAATGTTCCTGCAAACCTGCCCCATTTGATGCTGTGCGGGGATGTTGCACAACATGTTTTGAATTTCCACACGGAGAAAAGCTGTGCAGTGCCTTTTTTTTTTCTGAAACTTGGCCCATCCTCCCAGATAACCATGTGACTCTCGCAGTTCGCCCCCGTTTAGGCCTCTAGCTTCAACACGAGGTGTCAGCTGAACTGAGGAATGTCAGGAGCAGCAGCTAAAGAAAACATTTCATTCTGCTTGTATGCTGCTCATAGCCAAGCCTGTGGCTAACCAATGTGTTCTTCTCATCAGTGTGGCTCTGCAGAGTACATGGCACCCGAGGTGGTCGAGGCCTTCAGCGAGGAGGCCACCATTTATGACAAGCGCTGTGACCTCTGGAGCCTGGGAGTCATCCTATACATCATGCTGAGTGGTTACGCACCCTTTGTAGGCCACTGCGGGCGTGATTGTGGCTGGGAATTGGGGGAACCCTGCCACAGATGCCAGGTGGGATTATGGAACATCAGACATTTTGAAAAATGATTTTTCATTGGTCTAATTTTTGACTTCAACAAAACGGCTCTTTTCCTCCTGTAGAACACCCTGTTTGAAAGTATTCAGGAAGGAAAGTATGAGTTTCCTGACAAAGACTGGGCTCATATCGCCTCAAGTGCCAAAGACCTGATATCCAGACTACTGGTTCGGGATGCCAAAAATCGCCTTAGCGCTAGCCAGGTGCTGCAGCACCCCTGGGTGCAAGGGGTGAGTATCGAGCCACCATGCTACCGCTATCATTGTGATTTAGTAATTGAGGAGTGCATTTTTACATTTTTAATGGGCTTGCTTTCATTTTAGGGTGCTTCTGACACTCTACCTACACCGCTGTTTCATCAGAGGTGAGGCAGTTGACCATGCGTGTAGTTTTCGATCCTCAACACTTGGCCTTTTTATATCCTGTGAACCGCATGTCCTTTCTCCCATTCCCCAGAACCAGCAATGCGAGGGATCTGACATTCTTTGCAGACAAGGCCATGGCTGTCAACCGGCAGCTGGCTGAACAGGATGGCATGGAGGAGCAGCATCAGCTGGAGACCCCCTTTGTGGTCACTGCTGCCGGCTCCTCCATGCGTCTCTCTCCTCCTTCCAACTCGAAGCTGGCCAGGCGAAGGCAGCGCAGCAGCCAGCCCAAGGGCGGCCCCGTCTCGGCTGCCGAGCTTCGTCAGCTCTTGGCCCCTCTTGTTATTGTGGGGGACTGTGCCTGAATGTTGTCAACGTTGGCTCCAGATCTTCTGCGAAGACCTGCTCCTCTCCTTGCCTGTCTTTGACTCTCGCTGGCCTTGGTCTCTGGCCATTCAGGCTCTTTCTGAGTTTGCTGTATGGGGAGACCACAGATCTTCTTCTAAATGCCTTTTGACCTTCTGCAGCACTTGTGAAGCACATCAGCCCGGGGCCTGCAAACGCAGATTCACGTCCAGGTTTTTGGAGAGGGAGGTTAAGAGAGAGTTAATTTTACATGCCCCACCCACCCCCTTCTCTCAACACTTATGTTTAAAACTAAGCTCAGACACCAAAGGACAACCTCTCATGCTGCTCCCACGTTACAACTGGATCCACTGTGAATTAAGTTGTCTGGAATGTTCTCTTTGCCTGTATGTGTATGCATGAATGGTCAATCTGTACATGCATACAAGATTATGCAATACGCCAAGATGAAGGTGTACATAGGGGGGTGGAAGAGCTGTAAGCCAATGCTGTGTGCCTGGTGCCATTATTGTGTGGCTGGGGAATCTTTCAAGCTATTTATTTTTTATTTTTTTCTTCTCCACGCAAATAATTTTGGGATCGATTTGTCTCGGTGGCTACGCAATCAAAGCTCTAAGAGCAGAGAATGTCTGTGTACTGGCAGCCACGATGTGATTAGTGCAGTGATTTACACAGTTTGGCTCAATGCTGTAAAGATCAGTTGCCATACTGTTGAAGATCACAGATCAAAATTATTACTATATGGTTGCCCCCGTAAATGACTCGGCAATCTCGAACAATGTCTGGTATGTTGCTCTAAATAATGATCACAGTAAAATTATTATATATTTTTTGAAGAATTTACAATGTTCCCCAGCCACACCCAGTGCTTACGTATTTTTCAGTTTTGTATTTTTTTTGTATATGTAAATCAATGTATGCCTCAGCGCTGACCTTGATATTTTTGGCACTAAAAGTTAGAATTCCCTCATGCAGGGTTTGAAAAGCACAGTTTGGCCGACGTGTCTTTGTCATTCGATTGAATACACTTATTTGGACCATCTGCATTTTTAATGCTGATGTCTTATTTTTAATGAGACATCTATTTCCAAATATTTACATAATTGAAGACGGTCACACACCCCCCACAGACTAAAAAAACTTTAAAAAAGGAAAAACATTCCACAAAAACAAACAAAAAAAGTATTCCACAAATGTGTAGCTGTATACGTTTACTTTGTTTTTCGTGTTAAAAACTCCATGTGAATGTGCCACTTTTTTCTTTCATTTTTTGAATGGATTTTTATTTTCTACTTGGTGATTTGTCATGGAGGCGCGGTTGAGTTCAGGTGAAACACCGGCTGGTTTCCTATGTTGGTTTACGGTATGTTAAGTTGTGTGAAAGTCGGCAGAAGTTTTAGTTGAGCTGGAGCGTTCTTGCCCAGACAGTGATTTTCTTTTGTTTTTGTGTTAATGTTCACAAGTTGGCAATAATTATTTTCTTCTCGAATGACATAAATGTTCATTCTGAGACTGTGATAGACGGTGAAAAGTGCCCAGGTCTGTTTCACTTAAAGGGGGTTCAAGTCACGACCTAGCACATGGAACATGTGGAATAACCTAGCAGACAGGTGCTGACGATCCACTACCAGCACTGCAGTTATGGTACTCTGGAAATGGTTGCCTTTTTGCTAAAGGATCCACACTGCTGATAACGGGACACTGTAATAGCTTTCGAAACCACGGACAGATGCATCATCATGGGATTTTATGTCTTATAATAAGACTTGAATTTGTATATGCAGCTGTTTCTTCTCTATTTGGGAAACTACTTTGCTAAATTTGATTAAGGCAATCTTTACGGGGTTTTAAAATGCCTGATACAGTTCAGTATTTGTCTTTTTCTTGTCTCCCGCGAGCATCGCAAGTTTTGGACTGGGTTTGATACCTGCAATCACGTGCACACACAAAGGGCGATACTCAAGATCTTTACTGGTGTAATAAGAGTTCTTGGTCATGATCATTTCTACTTTTTTTTAATTATTTTTTTGTGAAGTGGCAGTTGTTTATTGGGAAAAAGTTCTATTCTAAGGCCCTCACTTTTTGTTTGTCATTTTGACGTAAGAAAGTGTTCAGTTCATTCATGAGGATGAGGTGTCAACCCTTCCCATAATTTGAATGTAGTCCACAGGCAAAGAATTTAAAATCCAGCAATACTTCTCAAAGCCTTCCTAATTGAACTAAAGTGTGTGGTAAACAATTCTGCCTGTGGCGGAAGAAGGAGGCATTGAGCTGAGGCAGCCAATGCCTGAAATTAGCACCATCTTGATGCCCTTCGGGGGGGAAGAAGTTTGGAATAAATACATCCTTAAAATATAAACCAATTTTGATTTAAGATAAGCACTTTACAGTATCGTGAATGATTGCAGTTCACTAAAGGCAACGCTTAAAACAGTTGTTCCAAAATTTTGTATTGTTTTTCTAAAAAAAAATAAAAAGCAATAAAATGCTTTTAAAAAGTCGTGTGTTTGTGATGTCTATTAATCATTGTGCTCATTGATTTCCTGTTGAGTTTAATGGACTTAGTTGGAACGCTGATACTTGGCATGTGGGCCCTCCTTTCTGACCAGTTTCACATTAACATTATCTTTTGACCAAGGCTGAGTCCATGCCTACAGATTGCAGTAAATTATCTTATCTGTCACACTCACTGATATTTGAGCTGTGTCACGTGTCCTTAGCTGTGAATACCAGCACACTTTTCCCTTCACTCGCTGAACTATGACTTGCATGTGATTCTATGCGTCAGTCATCCAGGATGCCACTGTGGGGCTTTCCACTGCGGGCCTCACCATATGTGACTGATGCAACATGCTGCAAGAGCTATTGCCACGTGTGTGCGGATAGGAAACGACTTGGCTACACATTGCAACTTTGAGTTATGCGGTTGCAGCTGCCAGAAAGGGAAATATGGAATGCTGCTCAGACGTTTACATACAGTATCAAAAAAATGAGTATAGTAAACAGACTCTCATCGAAATGACTGCAGATAGCCATTAATGTTTGAACTGATGGTAACAAAAGTGACAACACATCTAAGTGAAAATGTCCTCGTTTTCTCTCCCCAGTCTCACCTGACGTGATGTTTCAAGTTCTTTGGTGTGAACGGGGAGCAGGCAGCCACGTACAGACATTTTTGGGGGCAGATGTTCAAGCCAAAGTAACCGGCATTGTTCGCCAAAAGTATCCACGCAATTAAGAAAATCACTCGTATATACGTTGTGCCTTTATATCTCTAAACGCAACCCACAGCCGATAAAGCAAAGGAGGTGAAGAAAAGTGGATATAAAAAGTTTACGCGCCACTATTCAACTGCCAGGTCTTGAGACCAAGAAAATCAAAAATATGATAGTGTTAACAATAAACCAATTACATTTAAACTCATGTTCGAGCTGCAGCATACATTGCCACCATTTGGTGAGCCTCTGAATAACCACAAATAAAGTTCTGTTGTTCTGGTAGGCTTTTCCTGACATCTTTGTTGTCACATCTTACAGCGTAATCTATGATCCCCGGGCAGTATTTGTAGCATCAGAGGCATCTTTGTTCAGACTCAGAGCTTTCACAGCAACAGAGGGATCACATTCTTCAAAGGAGAAAGGTCAGGGAAAGAGGACAAACAAATTCCAAGTAAATATACCATGGACCAAAGCAAAGATAGTTAAAAGAAAAATTGGCGCAACAGTCCCATGACAAAGAACTGTCCGTCCCCTCAAAAGTGACGGAAAGGCAAGAAGAAAACTGGCTCCCAAGGGGCCACAACAACATTGAAGGTGTACTGGTTGTAGAAGACATCCATCCATCCATTTTCTGATCCGATTTATCCTCACAAGGGTTGTGGAACGTGCTAGAGCCTATACCAGCTGACATCGGGCAAGAGGTGTGGTATAGCCTCAACTGTTTGCCAGCCAATCACAGGGCATGCATAGACAAACAACCATCCGCGCTCACACTCACACCTAGGGACAATTTCGAACGTTCCATTAACCTGCCACGTATGTTTTTGGAATGTGGGAGGAAACCGGAGTACCCGAAGACAACCTACACAGGCACAGGGAGGTTGGAGCTGGAATCGAACCCTGCACCTCTGCACTGTGAGGCCAACACGCTAACCAGTCAAGCCTGCCCTTGTCGAAGACATACAGTATGACAACAATTTCCTTTCTGCAAATGCCTGGGCTATGGGGCAGGGTGGCCATATGGAAGCCATACCTTTTAAAGTAAACAAACAAACAAACAAACACATGAAACTGTTTGGCCAGAATTCTAAAAATCGTGTTTGTGTGTGAAACATAACACTGCTAATCACAAAAAGAACACTATACCTACAGTAGTACACGAATGAAGACTGGTGGTACAGAATCATACTTTTGAACTGTTTTTCTTCAGCTTGAACCAGGGCCCTAATCAAGGTGTAGTAAATTATTAACAGAGCTAAATAGTGTTGTACAGACCTTTCAGACCAATATGTATGTTCGAAAACAAAAAACATAATTTGCTGTTGCCAGCCACATAAAATGTTATGACGGATCATATCTGGTCCTCAGGCTTTGAGTTTGACACCCGTGCACATAAAAAATTGCTCAGGCTACAACCTCGCAAACAGCTGGAATTGAAGCGGATTTACATGGGACATGAGATGTGAGCAAATCTCGTTTTCACCAATGGACGCTACAGCTTCTTGTGTACTTTCAAACCTTTAGCTTGTAGCAGACGTGTGCACATTTTTGATCCACTAGTAAGAAAAAGTGGTTAAGATTGCACGACTGTCTGTGTCTTATGTGTTGAGTTGTATTATTTTGTCATTTTATGTTAACTGTTCTGTTGATTGCGGCGCAGCAGCCGCAGCGGCTTATCTCTCTCCTGTGGTTGAGAGGAAAGAAAATTCATCTGTGCTGTATGTTGCTCACATAGAGCAGATTTGGCAATAAAGTTGACTTGAACTTGAACCCGAAAATGAGTTGCATAAAGGCCAAGGGCAAGGTTGAGAACGCCTTTCCAAACATATACCACCTATTCATTCTGTCGACAATATTGACTCTTAGCATTAATAGACATTTCCAATGAAAGGGTTGTACAGTATACTGCATATTGGAAACGTTACATAACAGATAAACAGTCACGTATACGCCGTACGTTGTGTCAGTTAGTAACACAAAAAGCTACTTGATTGCGCAACATGTTTTCTGGCATTGCAAACGTTTTTGGGCAGGAGGGAATTAACTGATGCAACAGCAATGTGACTGTTGTACTGTACAGTCTTCATTGGGCGTGACCGAGAGCCAAGAATCGGGATTGTATGCACTGCTGCCCTCTTGTGGACATTCTTAGGTTAAACTCTGAGTAATTTATTTTGGTTAAATGTATGTGTAAAGACTGCATCACATACTAATATAATATAGTACGTCAGAATACTGTGTAATTAATGCATTTAAATGTGGGATACGAAGATGTTCGCTGTACTTTTACGAGGAAACGCAAGTCTGTATCGCAGGACACACCCAACGCACTTGTGACGAATGAGCTAATTAAATTGTCCCTAATTGGATGACTTGTGGTCGGAAAAAAAGGCATAAAAACCCGCTCACGAATTAGCATGAGCTATTAAAATGAGCGGCAGGTAGGTATTGCAGAGGCTTTGACAATAGTTTTAAACTTTTCTATCCATGTCTCATAATGCAATTGTATAAAAATGTTTCTTTTAAATTTAACCCGGCGTTTAGAATTGCCAATGTAAATTGCTTTCTGATGACTTTTTTGTAGGCTATTGATCTAATACCGGCGAGACGTGATTTAAGTGCAGTTACTTTGACAAACCTATCAAGTCATATTGAATGTCTTGACGTGAAGAAAAGTCGCTCTCAAAAAGTTTTGTGTATTTAGTGTTTGTGTGCGGTTTAACTGTGATCCCAAATCACACTACAATCTTAACAGGTCAACTTATTTTGACCTTTTTAAACTTTTGAATACACATGTACAACTGTTGCACGTTTTCGTCCTTTTTTTTGCATGTCATCTTGTGAGCTGAACAGAAAAGTTCTCAATATGAAGAGAATTGGTAGTCCTCTTCATGATGTTCACCCGCTGTTGGGCCAATTTAACACAAACTGTACGTCACCATTGTTTGGTTTTCTTGGAGGACAGGGGCCGTGATCAGCAGGTTTCAACTGAGACCAAGATTGAAAAAGACAAGGCAGTTGCTGTCGAAAGGAGGGGCATTTTTATGTTGCTCTTGCAAGTTATGCAAAGAGTACTGAAACGTTAAACTGTCCGAGATGTGCACTGAGGTCAAAGTATATTTACAAAAGGCAGTTTAAATAGCCATCCAACAAATTTTCTCAGAAGAGTATCCTTCACTTTTTTGTGCCGTTTAATTAAAAATACTGTATATGCTTATCTTCCAGACCTCATGCGCAGACGACTTCCACCTCCTGTGAAATAAATCTGTTAAAGAAAGTGTGGACTCTTAAAACACACACACACACACACACACACAGGCAGTGACACCATGAACATTCCACTTGTTTCTTTGGTTAGATACATATTTGATTCATCTAGACGGAAGTTCTCCCTTTATAATACACCGACTTTTAAATGAAAGGATTGCAATTCAATTAAAAGGAAGTAGTTGCTGCGGATGTAGTTCAATTGATTGCTGGCTTTCCACACTCTTCTAAAGTTTACCTTCCGTGATCCTACCCCAACTTCCATGACAAAGTTTGGATTTTTTTTTCCCGTCAGCCAGTGAGATCGTGACGACACATGACGTCAAGCAAACACGCGGGGAACTCATTTCCGCCACCAATCCAACATGGCGCCCTAGGGATGTTATTGTCCTACCATTCGAACAATCTTTGTTATATCGCCCACGAATAAGCGGAACCGGCCTGACAACATTGGCGGAGGCATGAGAGGAATATCCGGGGATCATGCTGAGATCAACCGGCTTTTTCCGTGGGCTTGACTGTCCGTTTTACACAGAAGACACTGAGGGCAAAGGCAGCGGCAATGGGTGCAACAGACCCTACTGTCACTTCAGGCACAGCCAGCAGAGACGGCAGACCTACGCGGGGGCTACTGTCGAAACCAAAAAGCTCGACGCTGCCCAAAAAGGCGATTTTCAATGCGGTACGTAGTCTTGCTTACGTGTCAAGATACCGCTGGGAAGCCGTTCGGCTTTCAGAACACGTTTGGAAGAGGTATTACGAACCGCAGAGTACTAACAATTTCCCAAAACTCTTTTACAACCATTAACTGTAAACGAACGATATGCTGGTTAATTAGGCATTTGGATTGGATGCTATTGTGCTACCATTATGACATTGGTTACACATGATTCATTTCCAATACACAAAGCTCTGTTGTACACCATGTCGTGTGTCTCAGTCATTTTCCAGCAACTTGTCTGGGAAAAGACGCGTCCACATCATAAATAATGTGACCTTGTGTTTGACAAACCTACGTTTTGACTTAAAAAATGTGTTAGCAAATTATGTGAAATTCTCTGCGGTTTCCGACATGAATCGATTACGTCTTGTTGATTAAATTGTATAATAGGTCTCCGTTGAATTGTCTTGACACCCTACAACAATTTGGCATAAGTTTATCACAAAATGGTTGAAAATGTAATAAAAGGTCAAGCGCATTTTGATATATTTCCATCAGACTATTTCCAACAAGGGGGAATGTTTGAAGCATTATACCAACCAACAATCAATCAGTTTTCTGAAATAGCTCGCAGCAAGTGAAGAAAATAGTTGTCATGTGGTTGAGAATATTGTGACCGCAAGGCCTGGCACATAACGTGTCGGAAAATGCACTGTAATTCCTACCGTGTTGCATGTACACTTTTGCCGAAAGAGAATGTCACGGGTTCACATTTCTATTGTTTTTTAATTACTTTTTTGCTTTGTGCTGTGCAGTGTCTTTTCCTTTCTTTATTGCAATGAAATGGTTTGTCAACAAATGGCAGTGCAAACATAAAAGCAAAATTTTGAATCTGACCAGTCGCTCAATATTATTAGAATATAATAACTTGCAATTTAGAATAATGCAACTGTCATCAGAACTTGAGCGGCAGTTTACATTACGACATCCCTCCAGAGTACACTGTTATATTGACATTACGAAGCCAATAGACTCTCTTGTCCATACTCAATCATACAAAGACCTGTCATTTGGATGGCACTGACATGTTCAATGACACGGATATGTCATGTTTAAGGATTTTGAGAAAGAAAATGGCTTTTGCGGGGGAATCCCAATGTTTTGTTCTTTGTACAAATTGTTTACACCGGTTTGCAAATTTCAATTCTGATCTGAGAAATGTACCAAAGTAACTGAGAAAAACGAATATGACCACTATCACATCACAGTTATAGAAAACATCAATAATATACAACATAATATCAAATCACACAATGTGCTACATACTTCATCTGAAATAGTCAGAATCAATATCCAATAACTTCACAAAAACATTAAACATTTCAATAAAATGCATCATTCTCACCAGATATAGGGATAATTAAATTTATTACTGTGTGCACATGTTCTGCTAGTTGAACTTGGCTTGCTCTGACTAACTAATCAGAGGATGGAAAAATTATTGCGTCACTGTGAGTCAGTTAGTTGGCCCTGTGAGGTGAATTTGAAATTTGAATTTTAAGCAAACAACACCATGACTAATACAGTTTAAATGATGCTGGCCAGCCGGGTTTAACATAGAAGTACTGATTGGACAAAAACACTTCACATCCACATAGCCTACAGCAGGGGTGCCCATTAGGTAGATCCTGATCTACCGGTAGATCTAAGACAGGTCCCAAGTAGATCCGAGGAGTGTCGAGAAGAAAAAAAACAAACAACCATTTGTGTGTCTTTGTACATGTTAGTAATATATTTTTTGTGTTAATATACACTGCACCCTAATCATCTTATCAGTCTCATTTTCACATTTTTTAAAAATAAAATAAAGCAGGTAAATCTTAAATTTACGGTGGCGCGTGATTGCGTCACCGGAAGTTGTTTGCGCTCAGCAGTTTGCAATTGCAGCTTGTGATCAGAGCTGTTGCGCTCTATCTTTTATCGTCATGATTCTCATTCAGTTTGCTGCTTGTACAATTCACCGAGGGCCCGAGCAAAGAATATGAATCTAGGAGGGCCCAGGGAAGCACTTTAAAACGGTACGTGTTAGCTACGATAGTTAACAGGCTGCAAAAGTGCGTGGCATGCCTCTGTTTCAGGCTATTTCTCATCATTTCGCGTGCGCATGATTTCTCATCATGCGCACGCGCGCGGGCATGCGCGCGCGCGTGCGCATGCCCGCGCCGGTAAGGGTAGATCCCGGGAGGTTAGTTGATCGAAAAGTAGATCTTTAATCCAAAAAGTTTGGGCACCCCTGCCCTACAGGTATTGGAATCAGTGCAGTCAAAAGAAATGCTATGAAATGAAGAAAATAGACTGATGGGAATAAACCAATTCAATTTCTTGGAACGAAGTTTTGATTGAGGTTTTAAATGTAGGTCAGTACGGCAGTAGAGAAGGCTTTGCCGGTGACGGCTCACCACTGGTTTAAAAAAAAAAAAAACGTTTCCACTGAACCTAATTTTGATTATGAAACTGTATCTGAGAATTGTAATGGAAAGCAATTATTGTGGCATGTGCACATTATGAATAGTCTTTTGTGTTGGATTCTAAGCGTGCCATACTGTCTTACTGCAGAACAAGGTTATGACCCTTTCAAACCTGAAGTTGTGAGGCCTCAAGAGCATCAGAATGGAACTTCGCCTCGCTCGGGAGACCTCACCGGTGCTCTGGAGATGGTCAACAAGGCCATCGAGGAGGTCCGCAATGAAGTGGAGAGGGAGAAGAAGAAGCTGTTTCGAATTGGGGACGAGTCATATAGTCCCAGTAGAAGAGCAATTGCGTCCTCCTCTAATGGTGTTAAAGGTCAAGCAGCAGCTACACACTTGCCGTATGATCCTGGCAGTTATCAGATGACATCAGGAGGATATAACCCCACCCCTGGTTGCAGCAAGTACACTCTGGATTCGGACACTCGGGGAAGCAATAGCAACAGCATGGAGTATGTTCCCACTTTGTTAAAAAAGAATCCACCGCGGACAAATGCACACAGAGTCACCTCTGTGCCCCCAAGTCCTAAGTACTCAACCAGGACATCTTTCTCCACATGTAAATACACTCTAGATACTTCAAGGCCATCTACAGACATGGAATATGACCCACTTTCCAACTACTCTGCAGGGATCGCAGCAAAGCGCAAGAGCAATGGCAGCGTGTGCAATATTACTGTGGAGGGCAAAAAGACATATAGACACCCCGCATCAGATGATGTCGTGCCGCATGCGAGAGAAACCCCGCAACAGAGCATCGACACAAACAAGTACACTTTTTCTGAATCTGATGGAGAGAGTTCTGGAACCGAGTACAAACCCCTTTCGCTCAGTAGCCTTCAGCAGAGAAAAGCCAACAGCATGACAAAAGTTGGAGACAGTGTGGCGAAGGAGAAAAAAGAGGGGGTTAAGGGTACCCTCCAATCATTGGCGCAGAGGTATAAGGAGCACTTGGAGACAGGGGAACGTTCAGAGCAGAAGATGGGTCCAGAGAAAAAGAAGTTAAAAATTGAGAAGTCGGAGAAAGCAAAAGTAGGCCACACATCTCTTATCAAAAAAAGTAGCAAGGATAAGGGCAAAGAGTCACGAAATAAGTCTCAGCAAAAAGACCCGACAAAAAAGGAAAACAAGAGTCATGGGAAGAACTATGATAGCCGAAAGGACATTGTTAAAGTTCATACTGCTGATAAAGTTCATAAAGAACACAAAAAAAGTGACGGGAAGATGAATCCAAAAACAAATTCCAGCAAACGGGTTAAGGACACCGAGAACCGTGCAAGGGAAATCAGCAAGTTCAAGGTTTCCGACAAGGAGCGAAGCAAGCAGAAGGAGACGAAACATAAAAACGGTCAATTAGACGATAGTAAAAGAGACAAGGATGGAAAGAAACTTAGCAAAAGCAGCTCCTCGAGCGCCAGCGCAAAGGGCAAAGCCGCTTCCGAACTCAGCAAAGGTAAAATGAAACGCGGTGAAAAAGTGAGAAGCCTGGAGCAAAAACAAAGAACTCTGAGTCACGCTGAACTTTTTGGGGATGAGAGCGCGGAGGAGGCAGAACCGATTGTGGTGGATGATAGCGATGACGATACGGAAGAAGTACTCGTGAGGAAATCTGCGGACGCTTTGAAGAGGGGACAACTAAATAAGAGGAAAGCCTCGGAGGTGACTCTGTCTTCCTCTGAGTATGAAGATGACAGAGCCGCGGAAGGGAGCGGGACGAATAAAGACGCTGCGATAGACTTGGCACTTTTTCAGGTTGAGTTGGACTTTGACTCCGATCCCTTGGAGGAGTGTTTCCGGATCTTCAATGAATCTAAGGATGTCAAGAAGGAAGACAAGGGAAGGCAAGCTAAGCAGGTAGCGCTCTTACCGAACGTTTGCCATGTTGATAGTATTGGTCAAACGGTTGGTGTAAACATGTTCATGTCATGTGTGTGCTGTCAGCCATCCAGAGATTTAGAGGAGGACACCACTGAGAGCACTTTAACCACTCTTTTCCCTGGTCAGAAGAAGAGAGTCTCGCACTGTTCTGCCAAAGGAAGTGTAAGTGGACCTCATCCTCCAATGCTTTCCCAATCGTGTTCTAGCCATTTGTTCCCAAAATGCGGGCCCTAGCTTAGGCACCTGCAAAATATTTTGCAGTAAATTAGGATGTATTACAAAAAGTGTGTTTACATTTGAGGATGAGCCAACTAATAAAACAAAGTGACGATTAACTCATTCAATCCCAGCCATTTTCACTGGATTTCAATCACGTGAGGCACCGCTGCCACCTACTGGTCGCTTTTTTTTTAACATGATTTACAATGCAAACAGTTTATTCTCATTCACAGATTGCATCACACTCTCCTCCTCTCTATCATGCAAAAAAAGACTTAGACTACAAGTACGTCCTTAGTAGGCGGGGCCTGTACGTCTTGTGGAATGAATAGAGTTCATAACTAATTACTCACCTCTACCTTAGGTATGGCTCACTTAAATGCTCTCATATGATTGTATTGTATTATCAAGTCAAGTTCACTTATATAGTCCATAATCGCAAAAGTGTCTCAAAGCGCCTCCCAAGACCACAGTCGACAAAGCTTAGCGACATCCAAAGAAAAACTCAAAAACCCCATTTGGGGGCAAAAAAAAGGAAACCTTGAGAAGGGACCACAGATGGAGGGGTCCCCCTTCCAGTACGAAGTGGCTGTAATGAAGGTCAAGTGGGCAACATTTAACAGATAATAGGGTGCTGTACAATGCTAACTAAAACGGCACAAGAACCCGTTTAATGAGGATGATGCGCCATCGGTAGATAGATGCCTTGGGGAAAGTAATTCTTTCCCGAGAGGACCATCACATACATCTGCATGACAACATTTTTATTTATTTAATTTGAACACAAAGAATATTATTCCAAGAAAGTCCTTTTTGTTCCCCCACCCCGCCCCCAAAAAGTATTTGTTTTTATTCTTTTTGAAAATAAAAGGCTGTCTTTTACCAAATAAGCGAAAGAACTTTCTGAGAATGAAGTTGATATGATCGTGAAAGGTTGACTTTAATATTATGCTATTCTGAATTTGTCATAGAAAGACATCATTTTCAAAAGATTAATAACTTTGATTCACTTACATTTTTTTTTCAAATGAGAACTGTAACTTTTCTCTTAAAAACAGGACATTCTTAAATTCCAATGGCATTTCGGGGCACACATGCAGTTACCGGTACATTTATTTGTCATGAACGTTATGGGGGCTTCCTTGAAAAAATGTCTCCCAAAATGTTTGAGAACCCCTCTTTTAGGTCACTTCATGTTCAAATCACATTGCTCAGGGGAGTCATCAAGGCCGTGAAGCACTCCTGATCATCGCAGCACTGTTTTTTTGAACTGAGACTTAAACAAGAAAAGATTGGCATAGTGAGATGTCATTCAAAATACACCCGATGGATAAAAAGTTATTTGAAACAGATGCAAATACTGATTCGGTAATAAAATGCGCAGTTGGTCCACCATTTCCAACTACCGCTTGCCTTCTTCTGGGAAGAATTTGCTGACGAGATATTGGGGCGTGTTTATGTGAATGTTGATACACTTGTACCTAAGGATTTTTGTGAGATTGATCTAAATCGGAATTGTTCATCCCAAAGTTCTTCCACATCAAACACACCTTTTAAAGAGAATGTACTGATTTATGTTGGAAACTGTACAATCCTTTCAAAAGTAATACTGTACGTAGTGCTGTGCTTTGTTAGACGCACTAAGCTAAGGGTAAGTCAACTCCATCCGGTCGCTTATCCAACCTGAACCAATATGACATCGTAACTAATTTGTTTTTGTTCCATTGACAGGAAAAAGTTTGTTTTGAATGAAATTCCATCCATTATCTGAGCCGCTTTTCCTTGTTTTTCCACTTTGACAGACTGACGCACCTTCCAAGAATGTGGTCCGGCCATACCGGAGACTCACGGCTCAGGAGGTTTGCTATCAGCGTATGCAGATGGCGCAGCAGCAAGCTGCTCACCTTTCTGCCTCAGTCAAACCACCCTCAGAGAGCACACCCAGCCCCAGGTCTTCAGGAGAGAAGAAGCGGATTGCACACCGTCCCAACCCATTGACAGTATCCTCAAAGACAAGTATGTAATTATCGTTTATTCCTGTTGTTGGTTAAGTTGTGAAAAACTACCTGTGCTCTCCCCCTTGAGTCTTCATATCATTCAATCCAAGAGAAATGTTTGACGAGACTATTTTGACTGTTTCTAAAATTCCTTGCTCTTAATATTTGGGCAGGTTCTTCAGATGCTGTGCCAGCTGGTAGCCTGCCTCTTAAGACCCAAACCACAGCTGGTATCTTGTCAAAAACCACATCCACCGTTGCACAAAAACGAGTGGCTCACACACCCACTATGAAGGTATTTAACCTCTAGAACAGGTGTCACCAACATTTTTGAGGGTGAGAGCAACTTCATGTGTACCGATTGTGTGAAGGGCTACCAAATTGATACACGTCTGAAATAACATATTTGTCCAAAATACCATCAATAATATGAGGATGTGTTATTTTTAATACTTGATGATTTAAATTGTCAGACTTTGATCGTGTTTCGAAATGTCTCACAGTACTGCCAATGTTTGCATTTTTAAATCATAATTTCTACTAGCAAATCACAATGTCCAGGCACTGGCGGGCTACTCAAGTGGTCTTCACGGGCTACCTGGTGCCCGCGGGCACCATGTTGGTGACCACTGCTCTAGAATGCCATATATACATTGCCCCCAGGATATAGTTTTTATTTTTCTTCTTCGTGCTACCGCTATTTTTATTTGTATTCTTCGTGACAGGGGTTCGCTTTGGCCTGCGGAATCAAATGATATCTGGCGCCATCTAGCGTTGTGAATGGGTATAATGTCTATACCCCGAATATAAGACGACGCCCACTTTTTCAGTCTTAGTTCAATAAACACCGTCTTATATTCGGGCCAATACGGTATTGTGCCGCGTGAGAGTAAGAAAATTGCAATTACCACTTGATCAATGCAGTATAAACCCAGCCTAAGTGTAATCTAACAACTTTTGATTGTTGAAATGCTAAAATCAGGTGGTGAAAATGGGGCTTAAGAATGGGTATTTTATCTGCTAAATGTGCTCCGATGCCAACACACTCTCTCTGTTCCCTCAGAGTTTTTCAATGAAGCGTCCCATCATCCCCATGGAGTTTGGGGCCAAAATCCCGACCGTGATTCGCCAGCGCTACCTCAACACTTTCATAGACGAGTGCATCAAATTCTGCCCATCAGAGGATATGGCCTTCCAAATGGTAGGACTGTCATGAAACTCTAAGCTGCTATCTCAATTTGTTGAGTTGTGTCATGTTCCTGGATGACTGTTTTTCTGGCACAATTTGTCGATTGAAAGCTGTTATTTCTTGCCAGGGTCTTGATAAGGAAAAGACGGTATATGAGCGCAGTAACAGCAAGAAAATCTATGTCAATGTGGCTGTCAACATGCTGAACAAGCTCCGTAACAACAGCACCCCCTGCTCCTCGCCTGCCATCAGTATGTCAGCACAGTCCTACATATACGTACACTAATAGTGGACACCATGTACCGTGTACTGAATGTATCGCTATTCTTAGGCAGGGAATATAGCTCTGTTTATACTCTTAACGTATATATCCATGTTGCTTTACAGAGGAGGCAGGTTTACCTGCTTCCCGGAAAGCACAGTCTCACCAGGAAGTTCTGGGTGGCCGCCTTGCAGCTACGACCAGTTTCACTGTCAATAGGATGGGTAAACAGCAAGAAGAGAAGCTCAATGGTGAGGGGTTTTGCTTTTTCTCCACCTTGTTTCTAATTGACAGCAATATAATTCCGTTATGCCCAATTTCTTTAAAGGAGACACTTTTGATTATTTCATGCAGTGACTCAGGTCGCTTCATGACATTGGGCATTTAAGTATGATATGTATATCCTCTGCAGGATAGTGTGTTAGACTGTTGGCCAGTGGCCAGACTGTTACCTCAGAGTGAGATGGAAGTGCAGAATGGCTTAATCATAGACATATTTTTAGAAATAGGTGGGGAAAACCCCCAATAATTTACTTGGTAATTACATTTCATACTTGAGAGATGGGCAGGCTCTCCAGAGATTCGACTGCCGCACAATTTGTATATAAGCTATTCGTTACAATGCCAAAAAGAATCTCCTCCTTTCCTGAGTACTAAATTTACAATGCATTCCAAATTGTGCATCTTTTTGTCCTATTTTTTTAAACAAGTTAATGCAATTGTCAGTCATCACAATTTTCAAGTCATCATTTGTTATGAAAATCATTTGAATGTTTTAAAACAAACCTCTCAGAGTTTTTTTGTCTTCTTCTTTCTTCTTTCTACCCACAATCTTGCTGCTGTAGACTGTACATTTCCCCAGTGTGGGACAAATAAAGGATATCTCAATAATGACAGTTTTTTTTTGTCAAATAAAAAATTATTTTGTTCGAATTCACCTCACCTTCATCTCAAATTATCAAGCACTGCAGTTTTTCAAGGCAGTTTATGTCGTTTAAAAAAACTGAAAATAGTGATTTGTTAAATTGCCAACATCAGGAGGTTATCTTTGCGGAAATCAAAATCTATTTCGATCAAAACATCTTACAAGGTCATGTTACATTTTAACATTGCACCTCTTATTTGATAGCAGCTTTACAAGTCTTGCACCCATTGAACTTCTCTGCATGCATTTATTTGCAGGTTATCAGAATAAGCTATCCTTTATTTGTCCCGCAATGGGGAAATTACAATCAGAATTCAGAAAGGAAAACGCTGGGAAGGGAGAGGGGGGAAAAAATAGCCTACTGAAGCTGCTATTTGGAAGTGAACTGTCCAACGTCCAAGACATTTCCTTGAGGATGTTCCAAAGGTTCTGAACAAGGTTGAGGTTAGGGTAGGATGGGGACCATATCATGAGTTTCTCCCTTTTACCCCCATAGCAGCCAATGATGCCAATGTATTCCTTGCAGAATAAATGTGTTCACTTGTGGGTGCAATGTAACCCTGGATGGTCAGGATGGATGGAATTGTGTATTTTTGGTGGATGGCCAACATTTCCCAAAAAGGATGCATTGTTGCCACTGAGTCGGAATAAAGGCAAAAGAGCTGGTTGGCCACCTTCCTAAAGGTGTGAAAATAACCTCAGGAAGGTATTTGGAGTTTCTGACTGACTACTTTCTTTGATGCTAAGAAATAAAGATCAGAACTTTGTGAAACAAAGTCCTCTTTATGCATGGCAATGCGCTGTCTTATGCTGCAAGAAATCCCTCTGTATCATAGAATGCTCTGGTATTCAAAGAAGAGAAACTTGTCTGTGGGCCTCCATCCTCCCCTGACCATCAACCCTATTGAGAACCTTTTGTAGCATTGTCAAGCAAAACATCAATGAGGTTGGGAGGCAGTTGACATCCAAGCATCAGCTCTCGGAAGCTATTCTGACATTGTGGAAAGAAATTCAAACAGAAGCTGTCCAAAAACTCACAAGTGCAATGGATTAACAACATTCACTAACTTTTGAGAACTGAGGACACTCATTGTTGAAGCTTTGTAGGTGTAATTATTTCCCATTCATGCTTGATGTACAGCTCGAGCTGTTCAATAGTCTGGGGGTCTCCATTGTTGTATTTTAAGCTTCATTTTGCGCCACACATTTTAAATGATGGACAGGCCAGTCGAGTACCTGCACTCTTACTAGGAAAGCACGCTGTTGTAACACGTGCAGAATGTGGTTTGACATTGTCTTGCTGAAATAAGCAGGGGTCTCCCTGATGCTTGGATGGCAGCATATGTTTCTCCAAAACCTCGATCTACCTTTCAGCGTTAATGTTCCAGTAAACAAATGCGGAAGTTACCCACGCCTTTGGCACTAACACAGCCCCGCACTATCACAGATGCTGGCTAATGAATTTTGCGTCTCTATCAGTCTGGATGGTTCTGCTCCTCTTTGGCCCTGAGGACACCACGTCTACTATTTTCCAAAATAATTTGAAATGTGGACTCGTCAGACCACACTTTCCAACTTGTCACCAGTCCATCTTAGATGAGCTCGGCCCAGAGAAGCCAGCGCTGTTTCTTGGTGTTGATAAATGGCTTTAGCTCATTTTTATCATCTGTCCCAGCTTTTTAAGAATGTGTTACAGCCGTTTAGTTGATGTTTATTTGCCAAAAACAAACCATGTTATCACTTTGAACTTTAGATCTTGTCTTTGTAGTGTATTCAATTAAATATAGGTTGAACATCATTTACAAATCATTGTATTTAGTTTTTGTAAATACAAATAGTTTATCTCCATATGTATCCCCACTGTACAAAAATCTAATTTTAAGTTATATTTGCACTTGGCCAGGTTGCCAAATTTGCAGTAAAGATTCTGCCTATTTCCAGTGCCTGGCTTGCCTTTTGCGATGCACATTCAATCTATTTCTTCACGCTGCGATCCAACCAGAATGAGTCTGCGACCCAAACCAGCTCAAAATCAATCCAGCTCAGTCTGTTTTCTTTCATTTTGCTTTGCCACACTTTAGGAGCTGCACTTTACGGGAAGCTGAAGGCCTATTTAATGACAGAGGAGCAGCTGCAGGAACACGGATACCCTCGAATAAACCCCAACGCTGTTGGGAAGGCTGTTCTCTGCAACCTCCCAGAGAAGAAGGTCATCATGGACCGTAAGTATCTGTAGAAGTTTATCTAATGTGATGCAGGTGTTCGTTTTGGCAAGTTCAATATGATTCCATGATTCCATAACACCTGCTTCCATAATTTTTCTTTCCTCACAATTTAGAAGTTCCACATTTTTTTCCCTCCTTTGCTTGTTGTAAATATGAAACTGTTAATGACTACCACATTTTTTCTTCATTTATTTTAGTGTTTCTTAAAGCCAGAAAGTTGCCATTTGAAATTACTTTCGTTTTGTGTCATGTTTGTGAACTGCTCCTCGCCTACAAATTTAAACAACTGAACGAACATCGCTGAGATTGGTGATTTCACCATTTTTACCAGTGGTGATATACAGCGCAAGTGTAAGATTAGATTTGAGTGGGAGATGAGATTATTTTCTCGTGCTTTTTGTCCATGGTCTTTCAGACAACTAAATACTCTTGAATATGTTTGTAGCATTCACCAAGATATGCTGCAGATGTGGTGCTGAGTATAAAGTCAATGCCAAGGGTAACTGTCTTCGCAAAGAAGAATGCGCTTTCCACTGGGGACGTTTGCGCAGGCAGAAGGGTAAGGTGTTTGTTATATTCATCCATGTAAAATGGTGATCACTCATGTTTACATCAATCCCCTCTCTCTGTCCTGTTGTGGCAGTGGCTGGAGGCTGGGAGACCATGTACAGCTGCTGCTCCGCGGCCGTGGGCTCTCCAGGCTGCCAAACGGCCCAGGTATCTTCCAACATCATGAACATTTCAAAGCCAATTCAAAGAGCCTTTCTGTGTATTTTCAATTGTGTAAATCAGGGTTCCAAACTCATTTTTGTCACGGGCCACATCGTAGTGACCGTTTCCCATGGAGGGCCGCTATGACTGTGAAAACATATAATGAAGTCAAGAATAATGGTTCACTCAACGACTGTTTCAATTAGTGTAATGAGGGATTCGGTAACATAAAATGCTAACAAAATCTCGCTTGTTTATTATACATGAAAAGTTGAAGATTTGGTACAGATTTTAGCAATCATCGTAGAAATTGACATGTTTGATTTGCTTTTGCAGGCCACATAAAATGACATGGCGGGCAAGATCTGGCCCCCGGGCCTTGAGTTTGACACCATTGGTGTAAATGAATCCCCATGTATTTGATGAATCTCTCCCCACTGCACGTTTCCACAGCAACATGTTCAAGATGGGCGTAAGGAGTCATTAGATGGCTATGTGACGACGTTCAGCAAAGATCTCCCGGTAGATGGCAACGGAGGAGTGTTTGCCTTGGATTGTGAGATGGTAGGTCACATGGAATAACTCAAAATTAATTTCTTCTCTAATGACACACTCCCATGTTGTTCTCATCCGAAATGTTTCTTTCCCTTGTTTTGTGTTCTTGTCAACCAGTGTTACACGAAGCAAGGCCTGGAGCTGACAAGAGTAACAGTCATAAACTCAGACTTAAAAGTCATCTACGACACGTTTGTCAAACCTGAGAGCAAAGTGGTTGACTTCAACACACGGTGCGTTTTTTGCTGGTACTGGAGTTAAGATCTGTTCAGTGTAAAACAGTATTGTGAAGGAACCACTTGTTTTTGTTCTTTGACAGATTTTCTGGCGTGACAGCAGAGGACTTGGATGGTGCCACCATCACTTTGAGAGATGTTCAGGCTGTGCTGCTTAGTTTGTTTAGTGCTGAGTCCATCCTGGTGGGACACAGCCTGGAGAGTGACCTCCTGGCTCTCAAAGTAAATCGTATCCTATCTATCTATCTATCTATCTATCTATCTATCTATCTATCTATCTATCTATCTATCTATCTATCTATCTATCTATCTATCTATCTATCTATCTATCTATCTATCTATCTATCTATCTATCTATCTATCTATCTATCTATCTATCTATCTATCTATCTATCTATCTATCTATCTATCTATCTATCTATCTATCTATCTATCTATCTATCTATCTATCTATCTATCTATCGATCGATTGAACATATATCATCTGATGGCCATGTGCAAGTCACCAGAAAAGACTCATATAAATCAGCATTGGCATGTCAAGCTATCAAAGCGACATAATCGACTGTGAGCTAACCATTTTATTGACTATGCAGTCAAGGCTCCCACATTTGGTAGCACATTTTATTGAGTTTGATATACTGTAGTCAGTCATGATAGTACGAATACATACAACTGTTTAGCATGTTTGTTTGATGAATTAATATTGTAAATATAGTGTGCATGCCATTTTGATGGATAGACTTTTAGTAACTATGTTGATGAATCGGAATTAATCCTAAATTACAGCACGTGCCTGCAGTGCCCTAATTTGCATAACATACGCCCAATTTCTTCCCAAACAGGACATTCATTTGACGGATATCAGCCAATGGGCAGTAGTTATTAAAAAAAAAACGACAACAACAACAAAAACAATTGGAGAGCCATTCATAGTGTCCTCAATCTTTAATCCATTTTCAAAAGGTTCATATCATATCATCGGAAAGCTAGTTGAGACACAGAACCTGACAACATTAACAATGATGGCGATCATTTCTAATTAATTTTGAATATTAGAATGCTGGACACACAACAAATAAATTATGAGGCGAGCAATAGACGCTGCGCACCCTGTTAAAATAGATGCTAAGGGATAAATATAGCACAGCAAAGAGGCAGTTGTCGTTGATGAAATTCATACCCGTCTACTAAATCGATATGAAAACTGAATTTGAGCGGCTCAATTGATTTCCGGGTCCAGCGTAGTCGTGTGGTCTGGTCCTGAGTGTCAGCGTCCAACAGACGGCAAATAAACTAATATACTGTCCAGTACAGAAACACATATAAGCACTTAAACACAACGAGGGTAAAAGTGTCCTTTTCATGTTTATTTCGGACATTAGTCAACTCACTAGCAACATCTCGATTTAACTTATGACTGTTCAAATTATTCTTCATGTTTGTATATGACTGTAATGCCACTACGTTGTGTATATGGGTTTAAATGTGTTTTTTTCTCTTACCTTTTTTCCGAAGTTGGTCCATCATTATTTGTGCGTATGCATTTTCTGAGGCTGTTCTAAATTTGTTTGCAGAATATGCACAAACTCAAGCCAAAGGTATTGAATGAATCAGATATTGGTGCGGAAAACTGTGCGTGCACACATTTAGTAAATGTTATGAATTTGAGTGTGAACGCCGGTCTTTGTGTATATGTGCCCTGTGACTGGTTGACCACCAGTACAAGGCATGTAGTCTGCCTTTCATCCAAATTAAGATGGGATGGTAGATGTATTTTTTCCCACGCTGATTATGAAAACATTTGCCATTCTCCGTTTCTGCCTTTACCCATTTCAGCTCATTCACAGTTCAGTGGTAGACACAGCCATCGTGTTTCCTCACCGACTTGGTTTACCCAACAAACGTGCCTTGAGGAATCTGATGGCCGACTACCTCAAACGCATCATCCAGGACAGCGGTGAGAGAAGTTGCACAGACTTAGCCGCCGTGTTTGACTGCACTGAGCTTTATAATGCCGTATCTTCTTGATGACTTAATGATCATCATTGCCACAAAACACGGGGGAAGTTGAGTAGTTAAAACGAAAGAAAAAGAATTAGACGTGTAAATACGTCACCATGATGTAGTGGTTAAATTGTTTAGTCGGACGAGTTGTTGTTGACTTGACGACTCTTCATTGACGTTTAAAGCTTGAATTCGGCTAATTGCTAATCACATGTTTTTTGGCATCTTGTTTTCAACTAAGCCAATTTACACACAATACTTACTATGGTGTTGTTGTTTTTTGTCCTTTTTTTTTAACATAAAAACAACCGGTAATACTAAAACTAATGAAAATCAAGCATTTGGGGGCAACAATTAAAACTAATAAAAACTGATAAACCTGCCCTGAAAACTAATTTAAACTGGCACTATTTCAAAAACAAACAAAAAGCTCAAAATGGATTCCCCCACCCAACTTTAATGAAAAATTCAAAACTATAATAACCTTGGCTGTCACACGTCGCAGTAAGCCATATGGCCATATCAAATATTTATTTTTACCAAATAAGAGGCTGGAAATATAGTTACTTCAAAATATAGATTTCTATTCTGCAATATAATAAAAGCAAAAGCGAATTAAAAACAGCAAAACAGAGAAATGCTTGTTATTGAATTTGAACATCTCTTTGATTCACTGCATCAAACAGCTGCATCTTAAAATGTTGACACTCTTATGTCACTAAGGTAACCAAAATATTACAAACAGGTCAGTATCATGCAGGACAGCACAATACTGTATCTTACAAAGAATACCTCCGAGAGTGGCAGTCAAAATCGAGCATTATAATCTTCAGAAAGGATTTTTTTTTCATGCAACAATTATGTTGAAACTCTTTAGATTGGATTTGTGGGTGTTCATCGTGTTGAGGATAATTTGGGTAATGCTTCAAAGCCGGAATTCTGACTGCGAGATGTTGCCAGTAGATGTCACCAGTGTATGCTTTTTTTTAAGAAGGAAAAAAAAAACATGGCATGGAAGGCATCATTACTTCATAGATTTCTTAAGTGTTGAATACATTACATGATATTTTACAATCTGGTTAAAAGCAGCACACTCTCATTTCTGTTTTTACAGTCGATGGCCACGACTCGAGTGAAGATGCCACCGCCTGCATGGAACTGATGATATGGAAGCTGAAGGAGGATGCAAAAGTCAAGAGATGACTTCACGCCACCCCTTCAGGCCGAAGATCACGCCGAGGAAGGGCATTTGGAGATGTTGAGACAGTTCAGCCCAGTTTTGAGCACAAACAGGCCAAAAGAACCTCTTGTTGTGGCTTCTTGCCACTGATGGAGATAAGCAATAGGAGGCCCCATTATCAGTGTTACTTATATTTATAATTCAGTCCTCATTTGTGTGTGAGTCAAAGTGCATTTATTTGTCGGTTTCTTGAAGCCGTTCTGACGCCCACGGCCTCAAACAGCAATTGGAGAATAAAAGACTTGTGTTGCCTACAGGAGGACGAGGAGGATTATTATCGTTTCTGTGGCAGGCTAAATTGTACTCGAGGAAAGCTCTTGACGCGTCTCGAGTACGAGTTCTTCATCTGGGTTAATCATGCGTTTACTTCCAGTGGTAAGAAAGTCACTTTTTCCTTGTTGTACGTAAGTGCATTGCTCTCTTGGAACGTTACCATGGAAATGCCATTGCTGGTTTTCCACATTGCACCGATGTCCTGTTTGTAAGAGTCAAATTGTTTCAAATGACTTAACTTATCATACTTGATCATATTCAGGAAACACATTGTGTTTGCTCCAAACTGTTTAATGCATTTACACAGAAGGCACTGTACTTTTTAAATACCATCTTTGCCATGTGCTGTGCATGAAATAGAATATTCTGTAACATACATTTCTTAGTTTAGTGTCATTGGCCTGCACAAGTAAATTCAGTCTCTATGAGGTGCCCTGTTATGTTGTTAGTTGGATAATGACCACACAGACTGCTGTAAATAAGCTCTATGCAGTTTTCTTTTGTATTTCTGTACTTTTGGTTGTTTCTCTTTTCTATTAAAAGGGTATTCGTTAAAAAAAAACACACACACACACACAAATCAGTCCTTGTTTGTCTGACTTGTAGAAATAGTTGGCAGCGCTGTCCAAGTACAGCACAGGACCGACCTCTTGAAGTGCAGCCATCCTGACCGCGTGTCCTCTCAACAGCAGGTGCAGCTGCTGTAAACCAGCAGATGTGACAAATGGGAGTGAAAGGCTAAAGTGAGAGGCCCATCCTTTGCCGATTAAGCTCCTCACGTCGCATGTCAGGATGCATTTCCCCCGGCTGGGCCAAAGAGCCCAGGTATGAAAAGAGCCAGATAGCTGGGATCAATAGGGACGCAATGTTGCGGTGACAGCGAGGGGGGCTTCCTAGTGTGTATTGACTGTTGCAGAGGATTTCTTCAACGCGTGGAGCAAAGCAGCTTAGAGGGGTCGTCTTCATTATCAAATTCGATCAATGCTCGCCTTTCTCTCACCCTCTCTTCCCCGATCACCTTTGAGTGGTGTGGGTCACGTCGATGTGGGGCCTCTGAAATGGACCCCATGCTGAGGTAGGGAGAGCTCAATTGTCTCTGCGTGTGCCTGAGCAAAGAAAAACTTGACAGAACTTTTTTTCATCATGTGATATTGCAATCTAAAATACTGACGATTGTGACTACTTATCTAACCGCTATTTAAAGTTTAAATTAAAGTATTAATGATTACGATGATAAGTTTAATCACACTAAAATTAATCAAGTAAAATCCATCCATTCTCTCCCACTTAGGTTGCGTGGGCAGAAGCTGTATTTCTTCATGTATTTATTCATTTTAAGCCATTCCGAGGTGGACTTGCTGGTGTTTTTCTAATTGTGCTGCTGCATGATGCATTAGCGCTTGAGTTTGAGGGCGCACATTTATATTTGGACATTCTCCTTCAGGACTTTCTGGTAGACAGCAGAATTCATTGTCCCATCAATCACAGCAACTTGTCCTGGTCCTGAGGGAGTAAAGCAGCCACAGACCATCACACTGCCACCAGCATGCTTCACTGTTGGCATGATGTTCTTTTGATCAGATGCTGCGCCATTTTTACCCCAGATGTAAGGGGCCCCATATCTTCCAAAAAGTTAAATATTTGACTCTTGAGTCCACAGAGTGTTTTTCCAAAAGTCTTGAGGATTATCAAGGTGTCGTTTGGCAAATTTGAGACGAGCCTTCGTGTCTTTTTGGACAACAGTGGTTTTTGCCCAGGAACTCCCATGGATGCCATTTTTGGCCAGTGTCTTTTTTTTATGCTCCAGAACTTCTGACCTCATTGACCTGAACTGAGGCCATTGAGGTCTGGAGTTCTTTGGATGTGGATCCAAGTTCTTCTTTTGCGACTTCCTGGATGAGTCGTCATTGCACTCTTGGAGTAATTTTAGCTGGTTGATCACTTCTGTGAATGTTTGCCGCTCTTTCAAGATTTGTGGATACTGGCTGTGACAGTGGTTTGCTGGAGACCCAGAGTCTTGGAAATGGCTTTGTAACCTTTAACAGACAGATAGATTTCAATCACGTTTTTAATTTCTTTGCATCGTGGCATGATGCATGTGTTTCTTGAGATCTTGTTGCCTACTTCAATTTGTCTGCCAGATGATGAACTCAAACCTTTGTGTGTGATTAATATGTAATAAACACAGAAATCAGAAAGGGGCCAACTATTTTTTTTCACACAATATAGTTTAAAAACATTATATATATATATTTAAAAAATCCTCATCTCACCCCTCGGGTGGTGTCCGTCCCTCATTCAGCTCGGGTCCTCTACCAGAGGCCAGGAAGCTTGAGGATTCTGCACAGTATCCTTGCTGTTCCCAGCACTGTACATTTCTGGACTGAGATGTCCGATGTTGTTCCCGGGATCTGTTGCAACCACTCATCTAGTTTGGGGGTCACTGCCCCGAGTGCTCCGACCACCACAGTCACGACTGTCACCTTTACCTTCCAGGCTCTCTCCAGCTCCTCTCTGAGCCCTTGGTATTTCTCGAGTTTCTCATGTTCCTTCTTCCTGATGTTTCCATCACTTGGGACTGCTACATCCACTACAACGGCTTTCCTCTGCCCTTTATCTATGATCACGATATCTGGTTGGTTCGCCATTACCATCTTGTCAGTCTGGATCTGGAAGTCCCACAGGATCTTCGCTCTGTCATTCTCCACCATCTTCGGAGGTGTTTCCGATTTTGACCTTGGGGTTTCCAGTCCATACTCCGCACAGATGTTTTGGTAGACTATGCCTGCCACCTGGTTATGGCGTTCCATGTAGGCTTTCCCTGCCAGCATCTTACACCCTGCAGTTATGTGTTGGATCGTCTCAGGTGCCTCTTTGCACAACCTACACCTTGGGTCTTGTCTGGTGTGGTATATCTGGACCTCGATGGCTCTGGTGCTCAAGGCCTGCTCCTGAGCAGCCAGGATGAGTGCCTCTGTGTTGTCCTTCAGGCCAGCCCTCTCTAGCCACTGATAGGACTTCTTGAGATTAGCCACTTCAGTTATGGTCCCGTGGTACATCCCGTGTAGGGGCTTGTCCTCCCATGATGGTCCCTCTTCCAGCGCCTCATCTTCTGTTCTCCATTGTCTGAGACATTCTCTGAGTATGTCATCCGTTGGAGCCTTCTCCTTGATGTATTCATGGAGCTTGGATGTTTCATCCTGGACAGTGGCTCTCACACTCACTAGTCCCCGGCCTACTTCCTTTCGGCTTGCGTACAGTCTCAGGGTGCTGGATTTGGGATGGAACCCTCCATGCATGGTTAGGAGCTTTCGGGTCTTAACGTCTGTGGTCTGAATCTCTTCCTTTGGCCACCTTATTATTCCTGCAGGGTATCTGATCACTGGCAGGGCGTAGCTGTTTATTGCCCGGGTCTTATTCTTGCCATTGAGCTGGCTTCTTAGGACTTGCCTCACTCGCTGGAGGTATTTGGCCGTAGCCGCTTTCCTTGTTGCCAGTTCGAGGTTGCCATTGGCTTGTGGTATACCAAGGTACTTGTAGCTGTCCTCAATGTCTGCTATTGTTCCTTCAGGGAGTGAGACCCCTTCAGTGCGGACTACCTTTCCTCTCTTAGTCACCATCCGACTACATTTCTCAAGCCCGAATGACATCCCGATGTCGCTGCTGTAGATCCTGGTTGTGTGGATCAGGGAATCTATGTCCCTTTCGCTCTTAGCATACAGCTTTATGTCATCCATGTAGAGGAGGTGACTGATTGTAGCTCCATTTCTGAGGCGGTATCCATAGCCTGTCTTGGTGATTACTTGGCTTAGGGGGTTCAGTCCTATGCAGAACAGCAGTGGGGAGAGTGCATCACCTTGGTATATGCCACATTTGATGGACACTTGGGTAAGTGGCTTGCCATTGGCTTCAAGTGTGGTTTTCCACATCCTCATCGAGTTCGCAACGAAGGCTCTTAGGGTCCTGTTCACCTTATACAACTCCAAGCATTCAGTGATCCATGTATGTGGCATCGAGTCATAGGCTTTCTTGTAATCAATCCAAGCTGTGCACAGGTTGGTACGTCGGGACCTGTAGTCTTGTGCGACTGTTCTGTCAACCAGGAGCTGATGTTTGGCTCCTCTGGTATCTCTACCAATGCCCTTCTGCGCTTCGTTCATGTATTGATCCATGTGTCCACTTATCTTAGCCGCAATGATGCCTGACATGAGCTTCCATGTTGTGGAGAGACAGGTTATTGGCCGATAGTTGGATGGGGCTGCACCCTTCGAGGGATCCTTCATGATCAGGATCGTTCGCCCTTCGGTTAGCCATTCTGGGTGAGTCCCATCCCTCAGCAGCTGGTTCATTTGTGCTGCTCGGCGCTCATGGAATGCTGTGAGTTTCTTTAGCCAGTAGGTGTGCACCATGTCCGGGCCTGGTGCTGTCCAGTTCTTCATATCTGAGACTCTTTCCTGTATGTCTGCCACTGTTATGGTAACTGGGTTCTGTTCAGGGAGGTTGCTGTGCTCCTCTCTCAGGGTCACCAGCCATTGTGCACTGCTGTTATGTGCGACCTCCTTCTCCCATATGCCTTTCCAGTACCTTTCAGTTTCCAGTCTTGGTGGGTCAGCTCTGTTGTTAGGACCCTGCCACTGAGCGTACACTTTGGCAGGTTGTGTTGCGAACAGCCTGTTTATTCGTCTGGCCTCATTCTCTTTCGTGTACCGCTTTAGGCGACTGGACAAGGCTTGGAGCCTTTGTTTGGCAGTTTCGAGTGCTTCAGGTATGGTCATCTGGATGTACCTCTCGGGTATCGGCCTTTTCATCACACCTCTCTGGGCCTCCGTCAATTGACTCACATCTTTCCGGGCCGCCTTGATCTTAGGCTCCAACCATCTTTTCCATGGTGGGTAACGTATCTCATGGCTTCCATGGTTGCTCTTATAGCCCAGAGTCTCCAGGATCACTGATGCTGAGGCGTATATCAGCTCATTGGTTTCTGTTATCGTTACGGTAGGGATCGCCCTCAGTGCTGCATTCACACTTTCTATGAGACTTTCAGATGGTACTTCACATAGCCGTTGTAATCGGTTTCTAGGTTGCCCATCTTTCATTCTCGCCATGATCTTAGCTTTCAGGTCAGTTGCTGCCTCGCTCAGCATTTCATTCATTGGGGCTGGCCACCCAATCTCATCATCTGCATTCATTGGGGCTTGCCTCCCAATCTCTTGTATGACCTCCTCCTCTGATCTGGCAGCCTGGGGCCCTTCACCATGGAACCTGCGTTGTACCTCATCAATCTCAAGTTCTGACAGCAGTTGCAGTTTCTGGATGTTGGAACACTGAGCTACTAGTTGTTTCGCGGTCAACCGTGACTGTGGGTTTCGAAGTAACCATTTAGCCCACATTCTCTGCATGTAACCCCTCTGACTAGGGTTGCTTGAGTAGTAGCATTCCAACAGAGCCATGTTATCGCATCTCGCCCATCTCTGCTTTATTCCAGTAGCCCATTTTTCATCAAGGTGCTCTGGTTCCCCAGCACCTGACGCAGACCTTGTTTGGCCGGGCGACGTCTGAGCCGGCATGTCATTCGTTTTATTGTCTCTCATCATTGTATGAGGTAGGCATTAGCGTGAAGGATCTTGCCCAAGGACCCACACTGGATGGTGTTATGTGCTCATTTTTGCCCCAAGCGGGATTCGAACCACCAACCGATGCCTTACCAACTGAGCTATCCAGCCGCTTATATATATATACACATGTGTGTGTATGTATGTATTGAGAGAGAGAGAGAGAGAGAGTACACGGTATTTCTCTCTCTCTCTCTCTCTCTCTCTCTCTCTCTCTCTCTCTCTCTCTCTCTCTCTCTCTCTCTCTCTCTCTCTCTCTATATATATATATATATATATATATATATATATATATATATATATAAAACATGTTTTAATCAGTGGGTGCAACTGGAAGGCTGCAATGTACATACAGAGGGGCGGCCACATTCATGTTGCAATTCTTTATTTAAATTGACTCCGTTGGACTGATTGTCGCACATCCCTTAAAGTAGTCTTTAATCTAGCACTCTGTGCTGCCAATTAAGAGACTGATCTCGACTCAGCCTCTCATATTGATCTGCTTTGTTAAGCTCCTGGGGGCTGAACACATTGTAAGGAGCTAATTGGAAAGTAATAGGGATTAGAAAGCAAACATTTCTAATGGGTGTAATTCTTCACATTCAACCCATTACACTCCACCTGACAAAGTTGATGTGTGACATTGCTGTTTATTGTTATTATTTGTCCGTGAATCCACATCCTGAACCTACATTCATAGAATGGTGTTTGTGTATGTGTGTACACTCAGCCAATGTGAGCCTAAGCCTGGAGTGTGTCATTGCCAGTGTGTCAGAGCTCACAGCATGATGCTGGCTGCTTAAGACCCACTGACCCACCCCGCCTGCTCTTCCACTCCGTCGCAGGTCAAAGGCCAGCCGACCTAATCGATTCACCCCATGAAGAGCTCTTTAGCTCCTTCCGCCCGCTTGCCGCTCCTCGGCCAAACTGCTGCTGTACCAACATTGCTCTCCCAAAGGCTCCTCAATTGTGTTCCGCATGCCGATTGATCCGATCGCAGTCCGAGGGGGCCTTCCATTCAGATTAGTGACAAATAAAAGGTCCCCTCTTGACAGATCTTTTCAATATAAAAAAAAGCCAGTATTGATAACTCATTATAGAAAGCTGAGACATAAGGGACCTTGCTTTTGAAAACATCTGTTAAACAGGCGACATTAACAAAAAAAAGAATACAAAATAAAGGAGGGGCATGGATATAAGCCACCAGCTCCCTTCTTATTCCCGTCTGCGCTGTATTAGACAACTGTACTTAAAGAACGCTAACAAAGACTAAAACTTTATTTATGGACCCTGACAAAGTTTTCTTTTATGAATTCCTGTTTAAGATAAGATATCTTTTATTCGTCCCACAATGGGGAAATTTACAGCCTCCAGCAGCAAGAATGTATGTTTGCAGTTCAGTTAACTACAAACCCCATTCCAAATGAAGTTGGAATGTTATGTCAGACATAAATAAAAACAGAATATAATGAATTGTAAATCATCATTTAACCTATATTCATTCATTCATTCATCTTCCGAGCCGCTTGATCCTCACTAGGGTCGCGGGGGGTGCTGGAGCCTATCCCAGCTGTCTGCGGGCAGTAGGCGGGGGACACCCTGAATCGGTTGCCAGCCAATCACAGGGCACACAGAAACAAACAACCATTCGTACTCACACTCACACCTAGGGACAATATAGAGTGTTCAATCAGCCTGCCACGCATGCTTTTGGAATGTGGGAGGAAACCGGAGCACCCGGAGAAAACCCACGCAAACCCGGGGAGAACATGCAAACTCCACACAGGGAGGCCGGAGCTGGAATCGAACCCGGCACCTCTGCACTGTGAAGCCGACGTGCTAACCACTGGGCTACCGGCCCGCCTCATTTAACCTATATTTCATTGAATACCCTTCAAAGACAAGATGTTCAAAGTATATATTTCCTGAACGTTTACTAAATTTTAATGAATTTAACAGCTGCAACATGTTCCAAAAAAGCTGGGACAGGATGTAGGTTCAGGATGTGGGACAACATTCAATAAACGTTTGGGAACTGAGGACAGTTGAAGCCTTGAAGGTGCTATTCTTACACCATATTTTTTACACTTCACAATGCACCACTCTTTTTTTTAATGCACGACAGGTCAGGACTGCAGGCAGGCCAGTCTTGTACCCACACTCTTTTACTACGAAGTCATGCTGTCGTAACATGTGTCGAATGTGCTTGGGCATTATCTTGCTAAAATAAGCACCCTTGCACACACACAAACGCACGCACACACATGCCATGTTGAGCAACAGCCATAACAACCCCAAACATGAAAGAAACAGAACAAAAAAAATATATTCAAGACTTTGTGAAAAGAAAATCAGTGCCTACCATAGAAAAGATGCGACGTGGAAGCATGGGATGCACTTTTGTGTTCAGTGCGCACGTGTACCGTTTAAAATGCTTCTCCTGGCGCTTCAGATTCCCATTCTTTGCCAGTGCCATTGGTGAATTGCAGATGAAACAAACTGAATAATAATAATAAAAAAGATATATTACAGCAGCCCTGATCGCAAGCTGCAATTGCGGACTGCTGACCGCTAACTAACTTCCGGTGACGCAGGTCATGTGCCACCGTAGGTTAAAGGTGACCTGTTTTTATTTATTTTTTATTTTTTTATTTTTTTTTGTGAAAGTGATACTGATACCCCTGAGCATCCTAGCACAAAAATAGGTCGCATAAATAACCTTTTTTTCCCCATTTCTCCCTACAGCAGAGGTGGGCAAATTACGGCCCGGCCCGTTGTTCTTTTTAATCCGGCTCGCCGAAGGTTGGTACAGAATTAAGGTTCGATGTGAGTGATTGCATTCATTTCATTTGGACTTGAATGACTTGAATATTTCAACGTCAGGAGGCTCCGTTACTTGAAGTTGCAGAGCACAGGTAGAGAGGGGGAGACGAAGAGAAAGGGAGAACGATAGAGGGAGAAATCTTATCTACCACTTGCAGACCTCTGTCAAACAGAAATTCCCGAACAAGGTAAATAAAAAAATCTTATGCATTAAACTTTCTATGACTATATTACATTAACGATCGATCCATAACAATGGAGGTGTACAGGCTATATACCATAGTTGTGTCACTGTTCTCATTTTAAAAAATATGTTATGCTTTTGATCCGTTGATGTTTGGTGTGGAGTGTCAACATATGCAGTTTTTTAAATATGTACTGTATCTTGTGCTGACCCGGCCCACCTGTTAAATTTTAGAAATCAATGTGGCTCCCGAGCCAAAAAGTTTGCCCACCCCTGCCCTACAGCCTTCGCAATCGACTCGGGACCAGTCCGCGGGCTTCCGGTCAATTGCAATCGATGTATTGGGCACACCTGATCTGGACAGCATCAGTATTTGACAGCTGAGGCTTTGTAAGCCTTCCCGATTAACATTGGAGCACTTGGATCGAGGTTTTTCTTTCCCGGAGAGCATTTCGGTGCTAGTTTGAGATTAATGACTGTTGAACATTTAGTACAATTAACACTACGGCAGGTTTCTAAAAACAGCCAACCCACTGATTGAAAAACACCAAACTCCTAGAGCAGTCACTTTGTTCATGGTTGCACTGAATCTCTCAGCATCAATAAAAGCTTGATTTAGCGGATGCTTCCGAAAGTGATAACGCTTTACCCATAGCGACTTTAGCTTGTCGATTATCATAATCAACTGCTTGAAGCTTTTGAACACCCTGAAAGATCTTGCTTCTAAAAATTGTACTCAAGCAGCGTAATATCCATTAAGCTTCTCAAACTGGCACTAAATTGCAGTCGGGGACAGAAAACCTTTTTCCAGGCAGCAGTTTTGCAACGCGGCTCCTTATGTCAACCGGCAAGCCATGAGCAAGGCTGATCGAATGATAGGATGACAAATGCTGAAGGTCTGACACCTGTCGAAATGTTACCTGAAATGAAATGTAGAAAAAGAAGTTCGTCCAGACATTTCGGACATCCTGTATTGGCTCAATAAAGCTTGGGAAACCCTGCACAAGAATGTATTATTTCATCAATGTCACGCTTGGCAAGTCTGAAGCCTTGAAAAGTCGCAAAGAGTGACCTTATCGTTGAATAATTAGCTCCTAAACTGTAAATTACTGCTGCTCTCACTTGCTCATATGGGAACTTGCAGCATTGAACCGATGAGGGAATTGAGAAGAGACTTGACAGCTACGAGGTGAACTCGGCCAAGACCTTTGTGGCATTTCGAAAGGGAAACGGTGGCGGAGGGAAAGGGGTGCCAGTGGCAGCGAATTGAGTCAGCGCTGGTGGCTCTGGGATGGGGAGGGTCACACACAAGCCTACTCTTTGTGTGCCTTTAATCCCCCCAGCCAACACAGCTTTGGCCAGGTTTCATCATGAAAGTGCCATGAAATAACTACTTTTTTTCTCTCTCTCTCCTTGCGTTAAATCTCTCCTAATCCTACGGGCTGCCAAGACAAAGGCCTCTGGGACCTAATCCTGGAGCTTTTAGTGGGGCTGAGGGGCTGGCCGACAGAGCCTCTTCTAAATGACTTATTTCTGTTGGACACTAATATAGCTTGACAGCCAGGAACAGCGAAAGGAGGAAGACAAAAAGGCCATGTGTGTGTGTGTGTGTGTGTGTGTGTGTGTGTGTGTGTGTGTGTGGTGGGGTGCGGGTAAAAAAAAAATCCACAAACATATTCACATGTTTTCAAAGAAAAAGTGAAGTGTGAGTATTAGTCTTCACCCTCGAAGTCAATAACAAAGGAAGGTTATTACTTTTTTCCCCTGTGTGTGTAGGTGTGCGTGCATATATATATATATATATATATATATATATATAACAACTAATATATATATTACAGCTGTCAAACAATAAAATTTATTTAATCTAATTAAAAATGCAACTGTCATAATTAACTCAAATGGATTAAAAAATTAATTGTGATTACTCACACATTTTTTATCGTTTCTGAATTTCCTTTTACATTTTTTGTCCTATTTTTCACCCATTTTAATGCTTTCATCAACATGGAATCATGAATCAGTTTTCTATGTCCCAAATGCAAATATTTACTGAAATAACAAATTTGATTTTCAATTTTACATGAACATTTTTCACTTGGAGCAGTTGTTCACACATAATCTCTCACACAATATTACTGTCCATCAACAACAGTGAAAAAAATATTTTGTCACACAACAGCTGCTTTAACAGCTTTTTTAATGAAATCAAAACAGAGCAATATAACATTATAAAGTGCACATCTAAGGTAAACTAGTACTCAGCCTATAATGGATTTAAACCATGGTTGCATACTTCGTTTTTCTCAAGTTTGCTTTGAACACAGCAGTCTGTTTCTGTATGTTTGTTGGAGAATAACGAGACCCCGGACACCAGTGTTCGTTATGTGCCGCTGTATTCAAAACTGTCGGCCGTACAAACAAGCGCAAGCACTTCCCCCGTGCTGCTGGGGCAAACCATTCTGAAAGAGGTGGGTTTCACTCCCCCTAACAAAGTCAGGCTATGTTGATTATGTTGGTACTTCTTGCGCGGAAGTCTCTCTACGGTTTTTGTGTCTACCTCATTTCGAATGACTACACTTGGTTCGATGACAACACTGGAGACGTTTTATTTTCGCTAGGTCGCTACCACTGCATCGCTGAACTTTCGTTGTCATGTCACCGCCTCTGCGCACCGTCACTGTCAGACGAACACAGAGAAGCTCCACCCGCTTTATTTATATGGACACGGAACGCTGTAACCTTCCACACAAAATAGTTCCAAACAAGTAACAATCGCGTCAGTGGCATACATCATATACCTGTATGATACACACAGAGAGAAGAACAGGTAACTTTGATCTTGTCAGTGGAGCAATCTGGCAACTTTTTAAAAGTAAACTTTCCATTCATAAACTCTTTTATAAATAACTCTCATAAAATATCCGTTTTCGGTGTCTCAAGCTGCCATGGCTGGCAAAACAGACATGGGCGTGGACTTCTGCAGCGCGCTTGCTGTTTTGTTCTGGTGTATTTATAGAGCACCGTAACATCCGCTTGTAACGTGTGCCGCGTTAATCTCGCGAAAAAAAATTTAATCCCGTTAAAATTCATTTTAATTAATGCCAATAAAAACACGCTAAACTGACAGCTCTAATATATACCCATCCAAAAGGTGAATTTTGGAAAATACTGTGTACTAGGACAGGTATATATATATATATATACTGCACAGAACCCTCAAGCTTCCTGGCCTCTGGTAGAGGACCCCAGCTGAATGAGGGACGGACACCACCCGAGGGGTGAGACGAGGATTTTTATTTTTTTACAGTATATCTATATATATATATATTGCGCGTCGTCCCGCACGCGGTCTGTCCTTCCGTCTGTCCCTTTTCAAAACGTACCTACTTCACCGCGCCGCTGCGCGCCGCCACTGTGCCGCTCAGGCAGTGGCTCACTACGATCGCGCGGGCATCTTAGCGAAAAAATGTTGTCTACCCACAAGCATTGCAATGAAATTGTTAGTTATTTAGTAGTACTAAACATCTCCTTATTTTCGCGATAAGCAATGAAGATGAACAAAAAGTTGAACCAAGCAACAACACTTTTGTGGGCCGAAGGCCCACCTTACCAGCCTTCCGCAGGAACTAGCTGATGAGCCGCCCGGAGGGCGGCGAACCAGCTAGTACAGTATATATAAAATTGTAAAAAATAAAGTAGGGATTATTGTGCAAAAAAAATGAACAAAAAGGAATTGATCTTTCGGTTTCATTACTTTTGGAGGGGACTGTACATGCAGTATTACATTGTATTGTGGATTACTGTTATTTTAACTGCACAATTTGTACAATATAATACAATACATCCTGATTTATATTGCGCTTTCACAGCAGCTGCTGCTGTAACAAAGCACTTTCCAAATCAGATAACATAAAGTAAATAATAAACATAACACATAACATAAACACGGGCGGCCCGGTAGTCCAGTGGTTAGCACGTCGGCTTCACAGTGCAGAGGTACCGGGTTCGATTCCAGCTCCGGCCTCCCTGTGTGGAGTTTGCATGTTCTCCCCGGGACCGGCGTGGGTTTTCTCCGGGTGCTCCGGTTTCCTCCCACATTCCAAAAATATGCATGGCAGGCTGATTGAACACTCTAAATTGTCCCTAGGTGTGAGTGTGAGCGTGGATGGTTGTTCGTCTATGTGTGCCCTGCGATTGGCTGGCAACCGATTCAGGGTGTTCCCTGCCTACTGCCCGGAGACGGCTGGGATGGGCTCCAGCACCCCCCGCGACCCTAGTGAGGATCAAGCGGTACGGAAGATGAATGAAAGATGAATGAATAACATAAAAACACGGACAGTTGTGCTCGTTTATTTTTTATTTTTTATCCTTCTATTCATTTTTTTTTGAAAACCCAAATTTAGGAATGCTCTCCAATGCTGGTGTATCTGTACCAAACAATGACAGCAAAGTATTTTTATTCCAATCCATTCTGTTTTGTTTCTTTTTTTAATGGTCTTGACCTCCTAAATACAAATTATGATTTTTTTTACAGTCTAAAGAATAGTTTCTGACACCAAATTATTTAATGCAGGACAATAAATGCCAAACTTTAATCTACGTCACAATGATGCATTATTTACCGAATACAGACCTGTACATTTATATCGAAAGAGGGAGAGAGAGAGAGAGATGGATATATATATATATATATATATATATATATATATATATATATACTGATAGTATGTAATTACTTGGCAGTGGTTGTCACTTTTATGTATTTCCAATGACAGTATTAGCTCCTCACAAAATTAGGTAACAGAAATATTCAAGTAACAACCGAGTATCTTTGATGCAGCTCTGTTGATTGTGGTGGTGTACCTAATAAAGTGTCCTGTGGGTGTATCAAGTACAGTATCAAGTACAACTTTATTGTCAAAGGTGCTGTATGTGAGATGAAATTTCTTTTAAAATGTAAAATGTAAAATGTAAAACCTACATTGCAACCTTGAAAGTCTTTAACTTTTCAACGTTTTCCAACATATTAAAATTGCAAACCACCAACGGAAACAGATAGATAGATGAACTAACTATGCATGTGCATGGTGAATATAAAGTGAAAATGCCATGTATTACAGGGCTGAGTTCTGAGCTCTCTGGGAACATTCCTAATTGAGTTTGCTTTGAAGAAGTTCTCAACAGGTTGGAGTTGGGATTACCTTCACACGGTGACAGTTTACCAGGGGAAATATTGTGTGCCTTAGCAAAATAAACCCCCCCTGGGAAGAGGGAAGGTTAGTAGGGGATTGTGGCGGGGGCTGTCAAAGGCAGCAGCATGATGAGAGAACGAAAAGAGGGCTGACTGAGGGGAAGGCTGCTATTTTAATCCGGGCTGCCTCAGAGATTAGCCCACCACATTGTTTTAATTGTTTTAACGCTCGCTTGTAGGAGATCCTTGGCATAAATCTCCCAAATTCAATAGTTTCAAAAACTTGAGCCCTGTGCCACCCCCACACTTCAGTCCTCATCCCACCTAATCCCAGCTAATACCTTTCTTTCTATTGGCTAATGGTTGAAGGGAGCCTAGCTAAATGCTTCTTAAATAGTGCAAGCCGACAATGCTTGCAAGGAACTGAGACAGACTGGGAGCTCCCGCACTGGGGATATACGCTGCCACCGCACTGAGAACGCCTCAAAAAGACAAGATCACTATCCCAGGTAAACCACCTGTACACACACATTCTTAACAATCACAATAAAAACTAAACATTTCAATGGCATGTTTGGTCAGAAATTGTATCTCATTCATCCTGGAGTGCCATTCACTACCCTAAAAAGTGGTTTACACGTTTTGATCATGCATTTTGTTCAACTCAATTTTCATGAGGCGGTACTGCCATGTGCCCTTGGACGAGGGTGTCCTAAATTAGGCCGGGTGCCACTTGTGACTTGTTTTAATATGATTTTTTCTGCTTTATGTTCCAATGGCAGAATTTAACATGCATGCATCAAAATGTTACAAGAAAAAAAGTTTAGTAGAATATCTTGCCCAATTATTTCAAAAAGATTTTATAAATGTAAAATAGTTAAATCAAAAAAGCCACACTTTTAAAAAAAAATTATAATTGTCATTAATTTTGACATTTACAAGCTATCATGCCATTATTGAAGTTTTTTTTTTTTTTTTTTAGTAAATCACACTGGGAGCGCCCCGGTAGACCGGTGGTTAGCATGTCGGCTTCACAGTGCAGAGGTACCGGGTTCGATTCCAGCTCCGGCCTCCCTGTGTGGAGTTTGCATGTTCTCCCCGGGCCTGCGTGGGTTTTCTCCGGGTGCTCCTGTTTCCTCCCACGTTCCAAAAACATGCGTGGCAGGCTGATTGAACACTAAAAATTGTCCCTAGGTGTGAGTGTGAGCGCACATGGTTGTTCGTCTCTGTGTGCCCTGCGATTGGCTGGCAACCGATTCAGGGTGTGCCCCGCCTACTACCCGAAGACAGCTGGGATAGGCTCCAGCGCCCCCCGCGACTCTAGTGAGGATCAAGTGGTTCGGAAAGATGGATGAATGAATGAATAAATCACACTGATACTAACTTTTGCCTTGTCAAATCTTTTTCTTTGAATATTAATTTTCTTTGATTAACTACTTAGCATTTTGAATTGGTAGCATGTTCCATCAACAAAAGGTGAAGCGGCCCCTTTCTTCTGCCTTTTTTCTGTATGTGAAAGTCTGGACAAGATGCCGATATAATGAACATGTCCTCGATGGATTTGTGCAGCATGTTCCCCCTGCATGGCGTCAATGCTTCGATGCTGCTGGAGCTCCATCGGCAGATGTCGCCACAGTACAGCAACATCTTCCCCACGGCCAGCCCCGCGGTGCGCACCCTGTCGGTGGCCGAGAGACTTGCAGGTAGTCAATCCGACAGATATGTACAGAAGGACGGTCCTCGATTTACGATGCTACCTAAACTGTATGCTGTAATGAGGTTACGAACGGCGTAAAGATGCCTGGTCGGTCAGGTGGCACAAGAAGGCACACTCTGTTACTGCCCTATTTATTGGGTTTCATTTGGTTGTTTTTCAACACTACTTATGAAAAGTTAATGAGAGTGGGCTTCCATATGAAATTTCAGGATGAACCTAAAATGTAGTTTGTGACCATTACAGGTGAACCAAATTCTACTTTTCTAAACTTTTGAAGGCAAATGCCCAGCTGACATAATACCCCCATCCCCCCGTCCCGCAATGTTAGTTCGAGCTGTGTAAGGTAAGGCATCAGACAGGATGTTGTCAGACAGAAATGGCCACTGTGAGCTCAGTGTCGCCGAGTGTCATTGGCAAGTTACCAGGCAGAGTTGGAGAAATGCATACAATTGGACATCCTTGGGAATTTAAGAACAACACCCATCTTTAAATTTCTTCATTCAGCAAGTTGTGCAAAAAAAAAAGCATTTCAAAGTTACTAGAGGCTCAATTTAAATTCACCCGAAAAGGTGCATTTTCGATTAATGGTGAACTTTCACACAATATCCCTATTTTTGGGTGAGTAAGATATTTTGTGGCCTTAGAATTCATCAAACATGTTCGAATATACATTTTTGATCGTACAAAAGGGCACGCACTGAACTAGTTTGTGCAGTGGCTTAAGCCCACTCAGCACAAGAAGGCGACATATAGTGTTTTATATTTATGGCCTACAAATGTTTTATGCAAATATTTAATAGATACAATACAATACATGCTGATTTATATAGCGCTTTCACAACAGCGGCAGCTGTAACAAAGCGCTTAACAAAACAGTTAACATAAAGTAAAATAATAAACACAACACATAACATAAAATGTATTTACTATTGTGTTTACACAAGGCAAGTTTATGTAATAGCACCGTACATGCAAGGCAAAATATAAAGAGGAATAACACGACTAAATTAAAACTACAAATCACATTACCAAGTTAAAATCACAAAATAAAATGGTGGACACCAAAAATAACATTTCTATGAAAAAAGGCAGAGTTAGCACAGCTCTGAGGTTGCAGGTCATCCTGTGTGGAGTTAAAATTTTTATGTTTCCCCATCCTTGTGTGGATTGCGGCATACAGTATAGTCTACTTAAAACTATAGATCTATCTCTATTTTGTGTGATCACTTGATGAAATGAAATTAAGTAAATTCAAAACAATTTTGTCAGTGTATGCCAATCGCGGATAATAACAGGCAGAATTATCAAATGCTCTTCAACTGCATGTGCTCACCAGCTGTCCACCATGTTCCCCAAAATTTTAATTCGAGAAAAATAATATTCATCTTTGAATTGTCACTAGGTGAGAAAATGTGCAGTGTGGGGGAGTTGCTGCATGGTACCTGATATTATAAATATTGCAGTTCTCATTACAGTGTACCGGTAATCTGTTGTGCTTCATCACATTACACACATTACACAGTGATAAACATAGTGTAGTTACATTAATATTTCATTTAAATTGAACGCTCATTTGAAAAGACTAAAATGCTGATTTAGTTCTTGTCTGAATGTCATTACGATAGAGTGTATCATGTACCCAACACTATTGAGTTTGTACCTGTATAACTGGTTCAGATTACGCATAAAAAGAATATGCAAAGTTCGTCAACAGTATTATTCCGTTTTTTTTTTTTCCGGCATCACACCGTAATAATTTCATCGAATTATTTCTATCCATGTCATCAGAACTTA